>NW_022602635.1:0-44807 GCF_008692095.1 Etheostoma spectabile | reverse complement strand
TACGATAACATATGGGTAAAATGGTTAGTGCAAACGCCCAAGATCAGAAAATGGAGGGCTGCGTGGCTTGTTCGGCAGCCCGACCGGCTATGTACACTGAACCAGCTCCCCTTTACCAGAAAGTGATAAAATAGGGTATCATTGCATATTGAATTTAACTCGAAGTAAAAACCTCCAAAATGCACCACCTTATCAGCAGTCTACCCACCAGGTTTTGAGAAGCCAGGGTATTTACGGCCATAAAAGGAGAAGGAGCACGTTACCAGTGTTTTAATTTCACAAGCTCAGGACCAGGAGCCATTAGGCTAGGATCTATCCCAACAGAATGGTGCAATAGAACAGTAGCCGGTAATAAGGGTGGAGATGATTATATAGGGAACGTCTCGAGATTAGGACTGTTTATTATTGTGGAAGGCTGAAGTTATACGTCCAGATTAAGTTGCCAGATAAGACCGTGGGCCTGTGTGCCATGGTTAGACTAGCCATGCCTATCTCCATAGTCGGAAATCGTGTCAAAATAACGCCAACCATACCCCAGAGACTCACCCAAAGGCGCCGCCGCCACATCATGAAGAGGTCAACGTTTGCATTTGACCCCTTTGTAGGCACCCCCACGTACATAGATGCTATAGGTGTGCCTCGCGGCGTCCCAAACGAGTACAAGCTAGCAGACCAAATATCCGCGGGCTTTGAAAGCATTCCCATTATTTCGGCACTTTTCCCAATCACTCCTACCAAAACGTAGATAGAATTAATTTCGTGCATTATAACGTTTTACGCCTGTCCAACGCCACTAGGGACACTATAGACGGGTTGGCCGAGCAGATGGCCCCCTCTTCTCTTATGGCTTTGCAGAATCGGATGGCGTTGGACATGAAACTGGCTGAAAAGGGGGGCGTCTGTGCGATGTTTGGAGAGATATGCTGCACCATCATACCCAATAACACTGCTCCGGACGGGAAAGTCACCAGGGCGCTGAACCAACTGAAGGCTCTATCCAGGGAGATGCACGAGGCATCAGGTGTTGATAACCCCTTTTCAGATTGGATGTCTAACATGTTTGGCAAATGGAAAGATTTGATGATGTCCCTCATGGTTTCAATTGCTGTTTTGTTGCTGTATCCCTTGCCTGCGCACCATGGCTGGCCGCCTGATCTCCGCTGCTCTCTCTAAGGAAAAGGCACCACCACCCTATTCACCAGAGGCCGGAACTTTTCCCCTTCTGATATTGGATGGAGAGGGGGAGGAGAACTTTGATCTGGACATAGATATCGAGGGGTGATGGAGTGGGGGAAAGCCGAAAAACAGACAGCTATGGGAAACACTGAAACTACAGGGGCACAGTCTGTAGTCACCTGAACAATGGAGGATAGAAATGTCTGGGGCAAAATGCAGGAGGGGAGAAGGGGGATCAGGTGTCCAATAGGGCAACATTGAGAGTTAGTTATCACACCTTGCAGGTGTGAAAAGGGGGATATACGTTTTTTACCATATTATTTTTGATATATGTTTTTTACCATATTAAACTTTTGCTGCACGTTTTATACTAAAATGAATTCTAAAAGGTTTTTCACACAGTTCCTTGTTTACAGTAGGATTCACACCTAGTCGGTGTGTACAGGGGGAATTTGTGGGACATTATACTCAGGTATTGTGATTATTGTGAGAAATTATACTCAGGTATTGTGATCATATTTAGATACTGTGAATGAACTTATGCATAAGCAAATGAAACAGAGCTCATGTCAGACACTGAATGAAGGATAAATGTGTTGTTGCTTGGCATCCAGGTGGGAGCGACATCTTGTTGTAAAGCATTACAACTAGCAAGAAAACAGCACATACAGTAAGGCCAGAAAGCCACGTGCTCACTCACAATGGAGAAGAACAAAGGGGATCTTCCACAGGAAAGACCCCCAATACACACACACACACACACACACACACACACACACAGACACATTCCTGTCTTTCACAGGAAAGACCCCCAATACACACACACACACACAGACACATTCCTGAAGACTGAAACAGGATGTCGCGCCCACCTAGCCAATAGAAATACTGTTGCTAAGGCGTTGTGATCTGCCCAGTGACGCTTTTAACCAATAGGGCTCCCTTAAGGAGAACTCTTAAGCTGTTGCGCAACTTTGTTAGAGCGCCTTTTTGGGGACCTCTGAGCTAGTCACGTTCCCTCAGGACCGTGCACGTATAACTGCGCGGAATGCATTGCTCTGTTTATTAATAAATCATATACATAATCAAAGCTAGAGTGATTCCTTAGCTAATTGAGTCCCGACGTTTGGACACTCCAAGTGGGATTTGCACACCATCCTGGCGTCCCACCAGAAGGAGAGAGAGGGAGGGGACGCCACGAAGACGCCCCTCATGCAAAATAAGGATGCCTTGCCTCCTATGCCAGGCTGTACCAACCCATGGTGACAGCTGTTGCCAGGCGTAGGTTGTGCGAGGGCACCCAGTCTGCAGGGGGGCTGGACGACACGCTGGTGGGGTTTGGTGTGCACTCGCACCGCACTTACAAGTCCCTGTACAACATGCAGGACAAAGAGAGTAAAAGGTAAGCACTGTGTGTGTTTTTGAGTGTGTGTGTAAGCGTCTGTGTGTATGTGTGTCTGTCTGTTGATTAAATGTTTTGTTTATTTGCTCTGCTCTCTTACAGCTTTGTGCAGTGGCTGCGGCAGAAGACAGTCATGAAAGGGTCCAGGATGGAGGCCCTGAGGATGTACGTGCTGGCCCGGGACAAGGAGCCCAAGACCGCACCAGAGTCCACACACATCCTCCCACGACCAGGTAACAGCACCGTCTACAAAGCCGCCCTTGATTTCCTTCGCATAATACATTCATCAGTGCTTCATCGGTGCATGTTCTCTTTTTATTCCTTACCAGGCGCCTCCTCCTCGGACTGATCAGACGCGGAACTGCTTGCAGCTGCAGCAGAGGTTGACTCCCCCTGTAAGTATGCATTTTGATGTGAATACCCTTGAAATGCGTGTTTAATGCACCATGCTAACGCTGATATGTGTTGTCAGGCACGTCCATGGACGCCCCACCAGCCGTTGTCCCCCCTTCCTCTCTCCCCTCCACTAAGCGGCCACTGGAAAGACCAGGACCAGTGGCTCCTCAGCAGCCTGCCTCTGGCAAAGACGTATGTATAATGTGTGTGTTTGTGTGTGTGTCTCTCTATCTGTCTGTCTGTCTGTCAGCTGCACATGCAGCTCACAAACTGTCTGTGATGTGCGTGTTTCAGCTGCTTCCCGCCAGCTGGAGGCAGACGCTGCCTCAAGAGCAGCAAGAGTGGGTGGGCCGGGCGCTTTTCCAGAGGGTACCCGAGGGGAAGGATGCCCTCACATCACAGCTTAAACTGTGGTGGTATCCGCCAGGCGCCCGGCCCCTCTACACGCAGCCCCCCGCCACAGCCCACGCCTTCTTCCAGTGCCCATTCTTCCTCTGGATGCCCTACAGGATGTGGGCCTACTACCTCAAGTGCCCTGCTTGTGGGGGCAAACTAACGGGCGCTGGAGTGTACAGGACTGTCCGGAGGGTCCTGGACAGGAGTGGCTGGTACTACATGGCTACAGAGTACCTTCAGTGTCACTCCTGTCTTAAGAAGGCCGCGGGCTGGTCGCAGGACATGTTGGAGCAGCTGGACGTCGCACACCGCGAGCAATTCCCAGCTGTTCTGACATATAAGTATGTCACTTTAAGTCATTCAACATTCACTCAACAGGCATATTTTTCTGGTGATTGTTCTCTGTAGTTAACTATATGTGTGTGTGTGTGTGTGTATTTTCTTTTTCCCTCCCAGGTTGGCCTGTGACAAGAGGGTTATTGGGCTGCTGAAGGAGCGCACCTTGGGCAATGGTGTGGCTCGCTCCAGGCCTCTGTGGTGGAGCAGCACACCAGGGAGTGGATGGCGCGGTCCATGGAGTACCTCTCCGTGCTCCGCAGGCTGAGGGCACCTGGAGCGGCACCACAGGAGGTGTCGCTTCCGAAGATGTACGCGGTGCCCGGACTCACCTGGTTTGGCGGGGTCTACGTCCGTGATGCCATGACCAGGCTGGACGAGACCAAGGCCAGGGTGACGTCCATTTTTGGCGCTATTCTTAAGATGGACTTCATGAAGACGGTGAATAATGCATAAATAGGACCTGAGCATGTGTGTGTAATTCAGGTCTGAGTGTAATAACAGAGTGACAAACATTGTAATTTTTATAAGTGTACATTATTATTGTTGCATTACCTTGTATGATGTTGGTGGGCTGTGGGTCTAAGTGTTAGTCTGGGCTGTGTGTTGCAGATCGCCAAAAAGCTTGCAGGTGTTGCCGCCGGCTCGGCCGCCTGGGTGACCAATGTTGGCAACGAGTACGGGCAGGTGCTCATGTCCGTCCTCACTGCGGGTGAGGGGGACGGACTGACCAACATGGCGGCCGGCCTGATGCGGCGCTAACGGGTTGCCGGGAAGGCCCCACCCAAGGTCATATATGTGGACCGGGACTGCTGTGTCACCGTGGGAACGTCGGCCGTACACCACATGTACCATGAGTGGCACGAGCTGGTGGTCAGGCTCGACGTGTGGCACCTGATGCGACGCTTCGCTAGGGGTGTCACCACAGACAGCCACCAGCTCTATGGCCTCTTCATGTTGAGGCTGTCCTTCGCCATTTTTGAGTGGGACGCCGAGGACGTCGCCCGCCTTAGAGAGGCCAAGCAGTCCGTGGAGGGGAGGGACGTCCACATCCAGTTGTCCGCTAAGGAGCTCGCACGCCGTTGTCGACGTCGTACGAGGGGCGCGGCAGAGACGACGCGGCTCCTCCAGGAGGTGCTGGACGCCTTCTGGGAGATGACGCACGCCATGGGCGTCCCACTGATCGACTGTGCCCGCATGGAGGAGATCTGGAGCACGCAGTGCCGCCACCTCCACTGCATCCAGGACCCAGAGGGGGTGGAGCTGTACACCCAGACAGGAGAGATCACCAAGGGTGGTGTGAAGCTCCCCGTCTTCAGGTGTGCTCGAGGCTCCACTTCTCTGGAGTCCTTCCACCTGCACCAGTGTCGCTTCATTGCGGGTAAACTTGTTTCCATCACATTCACATGTGGATATTTTTTTCATTTTTTGCTTCTCAGTAACTCTTTACTCTGTCCCCCCCCCACCCATGTGTTTCCCAGGGACAACTGCGAGTGATCTCCACTTCCAGGTGTACCTGCTGGAGGGCCTGGTGCGGTGGAAGGAGGACCGTGGCAGAGCGGCAGTGGAGGGAGGAAAACGAGCGGTGCTGCGTTGCTACAGTGCCCAGCTGCAGCACAGCTTCAACCAGCTGGCCCAGGAGTTTAGGGGGGGTCACGCTGCTTGACAGCTACACCCAGCCCAGGGAGTACACAGGTCCAGAGAGATCAGCCAATCTGCCATCTTGTGTCATTATTGTAATCTGTGTGTGTGTGTGTGTCTATTTCTCTGTCTCTCTTTCTCTTTGTCCTGTTCTTTCCATTATGTTCTTAATGTTCTTCTTCAGCAAAACTGGAAATTCCCTTTTTAACTAAACTTAACTTTCACAAAACTCATTCAACCTGGCCAATAAAGCTGATTATGATTTTCTCTCTGTTTCTTTCTCTGTCTCTGTCTCGTTCTCTCTCTCTGCAGGGGAACTCCTGGGGGTGGAGTACTCCCAGTCTGGTGCTGTGCTGCAAGGCCTGGGTGATCCCGACGCTCCGGATGGGAGAGACGAGGCCGAACAGCAGCAGGTCACCGATGAGGGCTTCGAAGAAGATGAGGAGGAGGAGGAGGAGCCGGAGGAGATCCGTCTCCTTGTTCATCACAGCGCTTTCCTCCAGGAGCTCCGCGGTGTGCCTGGCGTCGGAGAAGCCTCATCCTCCCAGTCGGGACCCCCACACCCGAGTCCCCCCCCCTCACTTCCTGACAACAACAGGCTTGAGGTGCAGCAAGAAGAAGAGGAGGACGTGAGTGCACAGTCGCCTGTTACCATTTCATATTCTGTCAGCTTGGATGCTTGCAGTGTTGCATCATTGCTGTTTCTGTGTGTAATGCTAAAAGACCCTTGCGTTCTTTCAGGACGTCATTGGGCCAGACGGTGACCCGGGTTACCATCACGTGGTGGCCCTGGCCCACGCCCTCGTGGAACTGCATCACCACGCCTTCGTCATCCAGCGTCAGTCCAGAGAGATCGCTCTCTGGGAGAAGCTGACTGACCGGGACAAGGCGCCGGTGAGCTTCCCCCCCCCGTCACCAGGACAAGCTGGTCAAGGGCAGATTCAAGACCAGAAACCGGCACGCTCACACGCCAGGAGTGGACAGTGTGAAGCGGTAAGCAGTTGCTGCATTAACCATTTCATTTTTTTTATAGCCTGCTTGAGTCAGTCACTAACACTCTCCCTCTCCAATGTCGTCCTGGGTCAGGGGGCAGGAGCGGCACAGTCTCCGCAGATCAGCAGGCTTGTGGAAGCCATCATGCTGGAGCTGTGCCGGAAACACCACGAGGGCAAGACCATTGCCGGGGTCCGTGTCAACCGCTGGGCTGCCGTCATGAGGGACTACAACCAGATGCAGGACAATGTGGTCCACTGTCCCGCCCTCATGGCGTGCACCCGGATCCAGCTCTTTGACGTCAATCAGCGGACCCTGTCGATGTGGTAAGTCAATATATTCTTTGTGTGTTAGTTGCCATGCTTTATATCTTTATCATGATTAATAATGTATGGTTTTCTGTCTTTTAATTTTTTGTAAGGCACAATCAGCGGAGCAAGGCGATGAGGGACACCATCGCCATCGCGGTCCAAGGGCCCAGCGCTCCCCACACTGCAGCGGAGCCCCTGCCTGCCCCACGGACTCTGCTGCAGGAGCCCCAACAGCCAGACCAGCCCCTCCAGCACCACTTGCCCACAGATGCCTCTGGTCTGGCTGCAACCATCAGAGGGCCGCTGGCCCCGGGGCTGTATGACATCATCGCCGCCCAACAAAGTGCCACCTCCTCCTCCTCTGCCCCCCTTATGGACACTACCCCATCCTCTACCCCCCCAATGGACACCACCCCGTCCACCAGTGGCACACCTGCTCCCTCCACCAGCACCGCCGCAGCCACTGCTCCAGCCATCGCTGCCAGAGCCGTCCCTCGCTCTACTGCATGGAGGCAGAGGGTGCAGGAAGAGCAGCAGCGGCGAGCTCTGGAAGAAGGACGTCTTCTTAAGCCGGTTAAAAAGGTCTCACAATTCAACTGTAGACGCTGTGGCCAGCCAAAGACCAAAGAGTACGGCCACAGCCGCTACAAGCGGGAGACCTTTTGCGCCCAGGCTGATGGGGGAACGCCGGAGCAGTGGCTGCAAGAACTGAAGCGCAAAGAGCGAGAGGGGCCACAGCCACCACCCTGACTTTTTGTAAATATGTGTGTGTGTAGACAGACAGACAGACAGACAGACAGACAGACAGACAGACAGACAGACAGATAGACAGATAGATAGATATTGATATTGTAAAGTTTATTTTTGGATAGTTGTTTTAATAAATCTTTGTTTCTATTTGAAAACACACTGCTTTGTCAGCTTTGTGTTATATGCCTTTAGGTTAATTAGTCAGTTAAAATATTACTGTACTGCTACTGCAACCACATACTTTACACTTTAAACTTTAGATTTGTACTCTTGTCTCTCACAGTAGCCGTCCTGGCTGCTCTTTTGTATGTCATGATGGCCCACCAAGACAAGACAATAGGGCAGGGCGGCCTCCTGCTGGGCTATTTCCCAAGAGCCACATACTTAACACTGTAAATTTCACAGTTGTCCCTTTGTCTCTCACCGCAGCCGTCCTGGCTGCTCTTTTGTATGTCATGATGGCCCACCAAGCTAAGACAATAGGGCAGGGCGGCCTCCTGCTGGGCTATTTCCCAAGAGGTGTGTGACAGGTGTGTTGGAGGTGTGTCCAGCCCCTTCACTGTCCTAGTATAAATAGAGGAGAAAATGTCTTTAAACCACATTGACTCAATATGAAAGCTACACAGAAGAGGAACAACTGTGAGCCAGAAGGTGTGTATCTATCGTGCTAAATTGTTTTAATCCGTGTGTGTACCAAAGCAGCCATCCATTTACTTTTACCTACACTAAAACAGTTCTCTGTTGCCTGTGTTTAGTTTCTGACAGCTTCGCCGCCGCTGCTGCTGCTGCTGATGCTGTTGCTGCCGCTGCTACCGCTAAAGATGCTGCTGCCGCTAAAGCCGCTGCAAGACGTGCTGCAGATGCTGCTGCTGCCGCCGCCGCCGCTGCTGCAGCCACTGCTCCTCCAGCCAACAGGAAGAGGAAGGGACCAACATGCAAGGTGTGTGGATTACAAAAGTGTTGTGGTTTGGGGTTTTTGTTTGAGTTCGCTTTCGTCTTTGGCCTCCTTGTGTTTTTGTCTCTGTTTTCTCCTTGGTCTTGTGTTTTTTGATTCTGTCTTGTGTCCTTGTGTGTCTGTTTGTTCTTTCTCCCGTTTTATTGTGGTAGTATGTTTCCGGTTTTGTCTAGTCTTGTCTAGCTT
Organism: Etheostoma spectabile; assembly: GCF_008692095.1. Taxonomy (NCBI): domain Eukaryota; kingdom Metazoa; phylum Chordata; class Actinopteri; order Perciformes; family Percidae; genus Etheostoma; species Etheostoma spectabile. Next base: position 36,265 of record NW_022602635.1, on the reverse strand, counting down.
TACGTTGGCTTGTCTGATTGTCCAGCCCCGCCCTGATGTGCTTCACCTGACGTCTCACCTGTTCCCCATTACCTCGTTACCTCTTGTATTTAACCCCTGTGTTTTCTTTGTCCTTTGTCAGATCCTTCTGCCTGTCCAGCCGTCCTGTTGTGAGTTTGTTCGCCTCGCCTTTCCCCTGTAAGTTGTTTGTTTATGTCGCCCGTGCTCCATGTGTGTTTGTCCTGCCAGCCGGCCTGATCCTGCCTGTTCCCCGGCTTTCCTTTGTGGTTTTCCCCGTGAGTCCCCTCCCAGTCCCCGGTGTGCTTCCCTCCCAGTTTTGGACTCCTGCCTCTCCCAGTGTTGGGTTGAATTTATGTTTGGACTTCGCCTTTTGCATGTTTGTTTTGAACTGTTGGAATAAAAACCCCTTTTGTATCGGACTATTCCTGCCTCCACGTCTCTGCGTTTGGGTCCTCCTTCCTGTCCCATCACACAAAAGACTGCCAAGAATGGTCACACAAAGTTTGGGGGCAAAGTCTACTGCCAGATTGGGGAGGGCCCTAGGGCAAAGACATCACTGGAGTGGCGACGGCAACAGAGGCAGGCTGCTACTGTGGACGTGGCATCCATTAAGGGGATGCCACACAGAGTGACCCTTTGCCGTTGGAGGAAACAGGTGAAGCAGGACAAGAGGATCCTGGAGGAAAAGGGGAAGCCGCAAAGCCAGCCGGGGGATCCCTGTGCTATATGTGGCAGACCTAGGACTCTGGACGCAGGTCACGCCTTTTACAAAGGACAATTTTATTGTGAGCTGGAGTGGGGTCCTGAGGCACCCACGGCTAAGGTGTGGCTCGCCGGTCAGCGCACCCCACAGGATGCTGGAAAGGTTCCCAGAACCACGCAGTGGAACCTCAAAAAAAGGATGGGGAGGCAGGCTGTCCGCCAGGCACAGGAGGGCAACTCTCCAGGCTCCTCTTCCCCTGGACCCTCCAGGAGAAAGCACACATCCCGCAAGCTGTGTTTCTCCTCCAGCTCTTCCTCCCCTGCCTCTCCCTCCTCCCTTGCCTCTCCTTCCCCACAGCCTTCCTCGAGGACGTACTTCACCAGGAGAAAAAAAACCTGCGCCAGCTCCTGCCCTGGGCCTTCCAGCGAGAAGATCCCACATCGTAGGCGGCGCATCTGTGCCAGCTCTGCATCTTCTTCCTCCCCTGGCCCTTCCTCACCTGTCTGTCCTTCACCTGAGCCTTCCAGCAGAAAGCACAAGCCCCACAAGCTGCGCATCTGCCAGCTGTGCCTCCAGCCGGCACAAAAAGACTATGGGCACAGTCGTTTGGATGGGACAAACTTCTGTGCCCTGTACACAGGAAAAAGTGTGGAGCTGTGGCTGGCGGAGAAGAGGGCTCTGAAGACAAATGTGCTCCTTTAATTAGTGTCAATATATTCATATTCTTTATTTAAAAGTATTTTTAGTTATACTTTTGTGTTTTTATATTGGTTTAAATATAGTGTATAGCATTTTACAGATTGTTTTTTGACATTTTCTACTTGTTTTGTTTGAATGTTATTATAAATAAACATTGTTTAATTACAATTACAGTTTCTTTGGAGGAAAAGCAAGATTTTATCATGAAAACACAAAATACAAATACGCCATAGAAGCAGGTGGAAATGAAGCAATCTTTTAATTAAAAAAAAGGACCTTTCCATACAAAAACACTCAAAATTCTTAAAAATTAATATGTAAGGATTACAATTATCATGTCTCAGTTACAGCTTATCAGGAAAAGTTTAATAGAAATACACACACAGGTTGGCAAAATTACATAAAAACACATTTATAAATGATTGGACAGAAGAAACACACTGGCCCTTTAAATGATCTGTTTGTCCTGAGATGACCTTTTCCTGAGATAATTTAACATTTCCTTTTCTGTTGTATGCAATCCATTTTTCTTGCCTTACTAAAATGACCAAAACTGTCTGTTCTTTCCAAGTTTTGCAACATGTGTTTGGAGTAAATGGTTGGAGGGAATGGTTTCATCAAAGAATGACAGGAGAGGACTAGGGGAGGGTGTAGAGCCACCAGGTGGGCGCGGGGGGGCAGAGGGGGGGCGCTGGGGGAGCAGAACGCAAACAATCCTTTGCGCGCAGGGGCCATGCTAATCTTCTCTGTATCGTTCCAATTTTGTCATATGTGCTGCCTGAGCAAGCACATTGAGTCCCAGGTGCTGCCCACACTTTACACCCCTTGATGTCAGACTGACACTTTCACTGCAGTGCAGGCTGGAGCGCCACATTCTTTAGAAGTAAGTAATCTCAAATGTCACAACAGCAAAGGGCGAGGTCTCTCCCCCCCAAGACACAAATGGATGCTGTGTTTAAACTGCCAGCTAATTCTGTGTCCATGTTTAATTTTCAAAACAGGACAATCCAAAAATGCCCCGACAGTGGCCAGGGGGTGGGGTGCCCCATTTGCCCTTCAGGTCAGAGGCCGGACTTGGGCCCCAGCTGCCGTTGGTCTCTGATAGCCAGTAGGGGGTGCCACAGCAGAAGAAGACAAACATTTCTCTCGTTTGAAGTTGCTCATTTAACTGGAATAGTTATAATAGCAGTCTGTCAGCAAGCATAGCTAAGGCTTCCAAATTGGAGGGAAACTTAAATTCTTTTGCCATTTCTCCTAAGGCCCTTTGTTGCTCACAGACTTGAGCACGCGCCCATGCGCACAGGGCCAACAGGCCACCCCCCCACCAGACTCAGCATACACATAATACTACTTCCCTTTATCAAAATTTGCAATTTTCACTTGGTGACCTCGTTCCTGAAACCTTTATCCGACAATGCGAGCGCACAAAAATGGCTCGCTAGCACCCCATACAAAATGTGACAAAAAATTGAGCCCCTGCAGTACGTTTAACGTGGTACGTTTAACGCAGACTGACAAGCGAGGGTGCGGGCAGGTGGTCCCACCACCGGGGGGGCGGGACAACCTGACGCCGCAGCGGGCTACGGTGCAGGACCGCTGGGTCAAACGGGGCTTCTCGATCTCGCTTCAAATCTGCCAGCCCCGGAGGAACGCAGGGTAAAAAGTCCGGAGACTCCCCCGCGCATGGCCCTCCGGGCCTAGAGGCGAACCCGTAGGCCAGAGGAACCGTCCGCCCAAACACCGGCACTAGGCTGGCTGGCGGGGGCCCTCTGATGGCGGGTCACGTTCGCGAATCGGTCAGTGGGTCAAAAGTGCGGAGAACCGCGGCAGCGTAGGGACAAACGCTGCACCAAGTGTCCGGTGGAGGTCTACATAGGGTCGGACTGCTGCCCCGAGACTCCTCGGTGCATTTCTCTGGAGGCCTAGGTTTTCAAAAACTGGGTTTCCGAAATCGTGCAGATGTAGCGGTTGCCTGCCAATCGGAAGGTTGGTGGTTCGATCCCTGGCCCTGCAGTCCCATGTTGAAGTGTCCTTGGGCAAGACACTGAACCCCGAGTTTCCTCCAGTGCTGCGCATCGGAGTGTGAATGTGGGTGAGTGCTTATCTGATGAGCAGGTGGCACCTTGTACGGCAGACTCGGCCACAGTGTATGAATGTGTGTGATTGGTGAATGTATCCTGTATGATTTAAAAGCGCTTTGAGTTGTTAAGACTAGAAAAGCGCTATATAAATACAGCACATTTGCCTGTACCCACACAGTATGGGTACAGGCAGTGTCAATCGCAGATCCCGTTGATTCAGTCATTAATATCTCAGCATCTGACATGGAGGCTTTTGTAAACAATGTAGTGTTACTTTCCTCTACTTTCGCATCTTCAGGTATTCTTACTTGTTCAGTTTTCTGGTGAGGACAGTCTTTAGCCCAATGAAACATGCATTGGCAAATAGCACATCTGTATCTCTTACCAAACTTATCCAGTGGATTAGTCCCAGGAAATAGCTGCCTTAGTTGTCCACTTTACAGTGTTGTGTTCAGTTTTTCCTCTTCCTTGTGGTCTTTGTTCTGTGAAAACGCCACGTCCTAGTTCATTTGTATTCTGTTAAATGAACCTGTTGTTTTCCCTCCAAGATCCTTTTTAAAGCCAACTTCATGGAGGAGAACTTCAACTCTGTGCAAGCTGTCATTGCTAGTTGTCTACTTCTCTCGTCGAGACTGGCCATGTCTAACAGCTTAAAAGCCAGTATAGCATCAAGAAGCGTCATACTTTTTCATCCGGTCGTATCGCCTTTTTAAGTCAATTATGTAGTCCGTCATAGAAACGGAACAATCTTTTGTTATGCCATCAAAATAGGAATAGGCTTCATATGCGCGGTCCTTTTCTTCCTTTAAAAACACGTCCAGTTTAGCTAACAACATTTCCATACAGTCTTCACTGTCCAACTCTTCAGGGGGTATTTCCATCGCTGTTTCACGAGCTCTCCCCTCAAGTCCCAAGGTAACAGCGAGGGCTTGTTTCGTCAAGGTCGGTAACCCTCGTCCAGATACTGACTTCATTTTTCCAACACTCGTATGGTCTGGCTTCATCAAACTTTGGCAGAACTTCATGACTAGCTGCCATCTTATAACCATCCTCTGCTCCCAATGTTACTTCTAATAAACATGTTTATTCAGTTCAAACCTTTGAGTCCACAGCTAGCTTAGAATCACATGTCCACCATCAACTGGACAACTAACAACCAACGTACACGCATGCGCTAACCTGCACACACCGGGAAAAACCTTCTGCCGTAGTTAACAGTGTAGAGGGGAAATAACATGTTAACAGGTTGCACCATCAGGTTTGTGATGAAGGTTCTTACTATTTGCAAAGCAGTGCAGTTACAATTTCCTTGTAGGTGTACTGTGTGTCTTTTAAATGGTGCCTTCTGCTGTAAAATTATTTGTGTCAATATGGCTCGGTTTCTTTTTCAAGTAAATACTCGGCCTACATTTTAAATGCATGCAGATACAAGTAACTAAATGTTGTAGTTGTGCCGTATGTTTACTGTACATCTCTCTACAGACATCAGCAAGTCTAAATATGACGTACCAGTACAGCCCAACTTGAGGCTATTCCCAGCCACATTGATGGGGGACAGATGACAGAGCTTCAGGCCAAACTGGTATACTACACATCAATGGCTTGAGTATTTTGTAATGATAAACTCATGAGGTTTCGTGTTTGGCAGAAATGGTTTGGTCTGAAATCTTAGGAAAGTGAAGAAAAGTGAGTTTGTTTAGCATCATGGCAGATGAAACAAAAGGATATTTCCAAAAAAAAGAACAGATGTCTGTCACACGCATTTTGAATCTGCAGAGGTTAGATGCAGCAGGGCTTACTAGAAGCGTAGTGCACTTACTGGAACGGTATGGCCTGGACTACAAAAATAACCTTATAGGCCAAGCGTACGATGGCGCTGCCATTATGAGCAGTAAGCATTCAGGGGTTCAAGCAAGGATCAAAGAACAGGCTGAATTGGCTTTCTACATCCATTGTGCACGTTGTCGGTTAGTGTTAGTTTATGTAGTCAAAAGTGTACGAGTTTTTTTCCTTTGTTACAGAGTCTTTATATTTAACTTCTTCCTCATGTGCACCCAAAATGTCTCTCCACAGAGAAATGCTGGCAGAACAAGAAAGCTGCAACATTACATCATTTCTTTTCTGATTGGAATGTCTGTTTTAATTTGTCATTTAAATGCATTAAAAGCTCTTTTTAATTTGTCTCAGCTCATTCACACCCATTTGAAAACTACCTGATTAACTAATATTGAGAGCTAAGTTTGTGTAGTCTTTCACTTGTTCTAATTGAACCGTATTTAGGTAGAATTGATGTTAACTGTAACTTTCATATCTTTTCTTGAGAATCAGTATTTTGGTTTTGTTTGGTGACAGTCAGAATCCAGGTTTGATAAAACCTGTGCAGGAGATCCAGATGTTGTAGGCCTTCTTTTGTAGGGTAAAACAGGACCACATCATCAGCATACAACAACATTTGATGTCAATATTTCTCAGAGTGATACCAGGGGATGTAGAAAGTTCAGGAGTTTTTGCCATTTCATTTATATAAATGTTGAACAGAGTCAGGGACAGGCAGCACCCCTGTTCCACTCACGTTCTTGGGGAAAGAAATGTGTTTGTTGGTGGCCAATTTTAACTGAACATTTGTGGTTTGTATACATAGATTTTACGATAAGTTTTTCTCTAGACAGAGAAGTTAAAATCTCTCTCTCCACCCTCATCCCACCATCTTTCCTCCAGCAGGAGGACCTTAACTCTCTCCTTTTCTCTATCCCTCCTTTAGACAAAGGATCACCTCTTTATTGGGTTCAGTGGCCTATAGTAGGGGAGGAGACGAGACTAAATGTTCAATGACCTTTTTCTTTCCACGATGAAGACAAGATGATGACGAGACTGCACCAATGTCCAAAAACGCTGACTTAGACTACATTAACATGCATTATTGTTGACAAAAAGAAATAAGAGACTAAAATGTTTTGCGTTAAATAAAAACAGATTCAGGCTGAATCTCATTTCCTTATCTCCCCCTTCCCCTTAGTTTTGCCCTAGAGTAAGGACTGTCCCAATGCTCATTTTGGCTAGATGGGGTAGATGCCCCTTAGTTTTAAGCAAAGTTGTTTTGGTATTTAGCTGTGTTTGTGTTTATGCCTTTCGGTATTTTGGTTACCCTGTGAATTTAGTCTTTGTCTTCCCCTTGTCCTTGGTCATTTCCTTTGTGTGTTTGTCTCCTGTTACTGTCAGTGTGCTCAGTGTTTTGACTCTTCCCCTGAGAGTTCTCTCTGTGTCTGGTTTCCAGTTTTTCCCCCCTTTCTCTTTTTGGATTTTTTGAGTTACTGGATGTTGGACTTTGCGTTTTGTCATTAAATCCTCAATAAACACTGCCTTTCTCTACGTTTGGGTCCGCAATTCTCTACAACGTGACAGAAGGATCTGAAACAGGACAAGGGGAAGGCAAAGACTAAATCCACCGGGTAACGAGGTAACACAAGGCAGGTGACACAAGGGCTGGGAAACAGGTGAACAACATCAGGCAATCACAAGGGCGGGAAAACACAGGAAGTAGAACTAGACAAGACAGCACAGAAAACCAGACTATCACAATAAAACCGGAAACAAAACATATATAAGACAAGACTGAATAATTACACAATCACAAAGACATAAAACCAAGATACTTAGAACATCAATGTAAATGTGCCGTATTTATATAGCGCTTTTCTAGTCTTAACGACTACTCAAAGCACTTTTACATAGTACAGGATACATTCACCATTCACACACATTCATACACTGTGGCCGAGGCTGCCGTACAAGGTGCAACGTGCTCATCAGATAACACACACTCCGATGCGCAGCACCAGGGGCAACTCAGACACTGAGTAAGAAACTGAACCCTGAGTTGCCCAAGGACACTTCAACGTGGGACTGCAGGGCCAGGGATTGAACCACCAACCTACCACTGATCCACAGCCGCCCCTAACATCACACAAGGCAAAATATCAAAACCACAACAGTCCAAAGCTTCCTTGAAAGTAAGTGTCAGGTTCAGGACACTTTAACTTACTAAATAAAGACGGTCAAGCAAGAAAAACGAGACGCAGACGGTAATGAGCAGTTGATAGACAATTGCAAGAGGGAAGGTCACGCGAAGAGCCTCCTATCTGCAGCAAGGCTCTGGGTCTGTCCACAGACCAGGGGCCTGTTGCACAAAACCAGGATAAGGGATTAAGCCGGGATATTCAAGTTATCCTGGATGAATTTAACTTTTACTCGGTTGCACAAAACCATGTTGAACTAAACCCAGCCAAGTAACCATGGAGATTTATTCTTTGCGGCTAGCCTGGTCCAGAGCAGGCTAACAGCCTGGCTAAGATTAATTCTGGAGTCTAAGCTGCCGCTCTGATCCGACATAGAAGTGTTTAACAGTTATTCCGTACTCTTCTAAATGTGTTCTCCTTTATTTTTATTAGCATGCATTACTTGTCACTATTGTTGTCATGAGTTTGATCTGAACCCCTACTCTAGCAGTTGAGTTGTTTAGATGGTTAGACATAGTTGCAGTGGCACCCAGATGTGAAGCGGCAATCGGGAGAGTCAGGACTTTTCCCGGGGGGACGGTGGTGTTTCGAGGCTGCCTGGCGTGCGGCCGCTGCCCGGTGGCCGCTGACTGCCGGCAGACCTGTGCACCTGTGTCCACTCTCTCTGTAAAAGTAGAGATGAGCAGCGCGGCGTCCGTGGTCTCAGCTTCAGGTTTATACAGGACGCTCCAGAGATTAAGTGGGACCAGCACATTTATCACATAAAAATAGAAACATGAAACTACCATATTTAAAGCAATTAAAACACAGTGTAGCCTACAACTTTGTAAAAATGTGTTGTGACTAGTAGGTTAAATAGATATTTGTACATCCTTACGCATTCTGTTGGTCCGCCATAGTCTGTTGGGCTTTTTCTCTACGTTTGATATCAGCCGTATTTCCTTTTCTGCATAGTATATTCTTCCCTTCCTCGTTACTTTCCATTACAAGCTGCTGCTCATTGGGTGAAACACACGGCGCACCCTCTATCTCTCCATCAGTAAATCTGGGATGGATACCGTGGTCTATTTATGAAAGCCGTCCCAGCTATCTACACCTGGCTGGACGTAGCTTCACCTGTTCATCCTCTTTACAGGGCTGCCAACTTTTCCCAAAACCTTGGAGTGAGATTTGGGGGGGCCAACCCATATTTTGCGGCGTACAAAGCTATTTCTTTGGGTCTTTATCCTTTAGGGTTTAAATTGGGATTTGTTATATGTCTGGGGGGATAGGGCTGTCCCTAGGGGCGTCTGGGGGTATGCCCCCCCAGGAAAAAAAATTGAAAAATAAACCATTAAATGGCACTTTCTGGAGAGTTTTTAAGCAAAAAAAATGGAGAAATCAAGTCTTGCATGATATGTGCAAAACTGTAGGGTTAAGAACCTTTGTGTTGTTGTAGTATCAACAGGTATTAGGGCATTCAGCATTAACATTATATACTTTATTAACTTCTTATGATATAAGAACTGACCCAGACAATGTGCCAAACATAATGAACCACATGAAGAGACAGAAGAGGTGTAGGGACCAGGGACCCAAAGTTAAATTAATGTTGAGGGATCAACTAGGACCACTGAAATTCTAAAGAATAAGAACCATTGAGTTACATAGATTCTAATCATTTAATCTTTGTGCCAAGGTCCAGTAATGTTTGGCCCTCATCCTCTGGGCCCCACTTACTGTATTTACTTTTTTGGGAAAATAAAGACTATTTGTTCATTTTATAAAACATCAAATTAATTATTTACAGTTACATTTAGAGATGCACCGAGGTTAGAGAAGCACAATAGCGGCCCAACGTTGCAGTATAATATAGTATAGTATTTATAGTTTTTATATATAGTATAGTAGGCCTATAGCTCAGATGTGTTTCATCAGATTTTTGCTCATGTTTACAACTTTGTGCACATTCCAAATATAACTCCTCCCATCTCTGTTGTCCGAGATTTGGAGAGTTGTATTAATATAGTCTGCGGTGCAAGTGTATTGCCCCGCTGATATGGTAATATCTCACTCAGACCGTCGCACAGACACAGAGGCCCATTTGGGTCTCTGGTCTCTGACAGAGTTTAGAGGAGGCTGTACGCTGCTCTTCATCGGAGGTCTACGCACGGATGCAACGCGTCACTGCCCCCCCAGCAGAGCGGGTCCACCAGCCGCGCTGCTCACCTCTATTGTTACAGAGAGTGGACACGAAGCGACGGACGGGTCTGTGATCCTCAGAGCTCATACCTGAAGCCGGGCAAACGCACCTGGGATGGCTCGTGAACAAAAATGTTCTCAGTTTGTGACAATTCGAAACTTCCACAGACAGGGAGCGCTCTTGAACCCCCCCCCCCCCCCCACAGTCTCTGAAAGCACAACTAGTCGATCACGAGTGGATCAACAGGTAGATCTAAAGATAAACTCATCTTTCAGAAATTTGACCGACCGGGTTGACACTTCAGCGTGAGAAATCGGTGGTGTGGCGTGTGCGCGTGTGAAACCAGTCAAATGCGTGTGTCTCACGGCCAATGCGTGAGAGTTGGCAGCCCTGTCTTTATCTACACCTGGCTGGACGTAGCTCCACCTTTTCATCCTGGCTATCTACACCTGGCTGGACGTAGCTTCACCTGTTCATCCTGGATATCTACACCTGGCTGGACATAGCTCCACCTGTCCATCCTGGCTCGGCAAACGTGCAACTGATTAAGCCGCGATAAGCGGATCACACTAAATCAAGCTGCGCTATTTCACTTATACTGGATAACTTTATTCTTCTTTCGTGCAACAGGCCCCTGGTGTCTTGATTTTATGTCTTCTCTCTTTGTGATTGTGTAATTTTTAGTCTTGTCCTATAGAAGTTCTGTTTCCTCTTTTATTGTGATAGTCTGGTTTTCTGTGCTGTCTTGTCTAGTTCTACTTCCTGTGTTTTCCCGCCCTTGTGATTGCCTGATGTTGTTCACCTGTTTCCCAGCCCTTGTGTCACCTGCCTTGTGTTACCTCGTTACCTGGTGGATTTAGTCTTAGTCTTCCCCTTGTCCTGTTTCAGATCCTTCTGTCACGTTGTAGAGAATTAAGGACCCAAACGTAGAGAAAGGCAGGAAGGCAGTGATTGTTGAGGATTTAATGACAAAAAGCAAAGTCCAACATCCAAAAACTCCAAAATCCAACCGAAGACAAACACACACAAGGAAATGATTAAATATACAGTGTAAACAAAATACCAGATAGGAATACAACATTAAACACAGCAAAATACCAGAACCATATCAACTTTGCTTAAAACTAAGGGCTATCTACCCCCTCTAGCCAAAATCAGCATTGGGACAGTCCTTACTCTCAGGCTAAACTAAAGGGAAGGGGGAAGACAGGGAAATGAGATTCAGCCTTGATCTTAGTTTTTATGTTATCCAAAACATTTTAGTCTCGTAATTTTTCGTCAACAATAATGCATGTTAATTAAGTCTTAGTCAGCGTTTTTGGACATTGGTGCAGTCTCGTCATCATCTTGTCTTCATATTGGAAAGAAACAGGTTGTGAGGCACCTTTTCCCTGAGCCCCGGGACAAAACGTTTGAGGACCACTCGATTGTGCCGTCTTTTGAAACAAATGTTGCCTCTTCTTGCATAATCACTAGCGCGACCGCTTCTTCCCCTTCTTCTTTTTCTTCGTCTCCTTCGTCTTCTTCTCCTCTCCACTCTTGGTCGTTTTCTCGCCGTTCCTGTACGCCCTCTTTCCGAGCCTCCTTGTCTTTCTCCTTGTTCGATGTACTCACGCCGATGGAAATTGTCTGTCTTTCTCGGAGTCGCAAGTGTGTCCGTTGGCTTTTTCATTAAACGCCAGGGTCTTTGTGTTCTTATCCCGGGACGTTGCGTGCGGCGGTAGCAAGAATCGCCCGCGGCTTCGGGTCTACAGTCAAACAACGGGCCATGCTGACTTTCCACCCAGCAGCTAAATAGAGGACCAAAAGGCCTACGACAACACGAAGACTGGTCGAAACAGCACGGGTCAAATGGCGGATACACACATGTGTATGAAATGTCTGTATTGTCACTGCGCTGCATTTTTATGAACTATGATATTCTGGCCATGGGTCACATCTCTGGCCCAGGTCCAGCAGGCACCGTCTTACACGCTATTACTCTACCAACTGAAGTTAGTCGCATTCAATAACCTTCTGTGTTCTTTGCCGTGGCCGCCGCGATAGTTACCAGCGGATTCCCTGGTACAAATATAGGTTTGCCCCTCATACTTAACAATATCCAGCGGTTTTATAACAATTTAAACTGTGACAAATGTCAAAAGTGTGGACCGGCGGCCTCTGTGTGGCCGGGCTGCGCGGAGAGTAAGAGGAGAAAAAGCTGAGAAGAGATCCAAACACGGGCACGGCTTTACAGACAAAATGTTAAGCAAAATTAAACCATATCCATATAAATAGCATTGCAGCGGATGCGAGGACATTAGCACCGATGCGTCCTGGAGGAGCTAACAGCTAACAGATGCTAACTAGCACGACTAGCACTGGTCACTGCTGTTGTCTGGAAAAACAACAGACGGGACAAAATGTTGCATTTACTGGTAAACTGGTAAACCTTGAGACCGACGTATAACCGACTGCTATCTGTTGAGTTGTCCTCCCGTCCCTCTGTCCTCTGGGACTGTCTACATCTAGAAACTAAGCTGCAGGGGGTACAGAGAACAACTCTGACAGGCACATGATCTGACAGCGGTTAACGGAGCGGTAGATGAGCTATGCAAAAAACCCGAAGCATACTATGAAATGACGCTTTACAAAAAAATAATCCCTCAATCACGCAAATTTGATCGTGGGAAGTCAAAATCGTGAACGCAATTGAAATTCGATTACTTGTGCAGCCCTACTTCAAACAACAATGTTAAAAACAACAGACAAAGCCAGAAATCTTGGTGTAGTCATGGACTCAGACCTGAATTTTAACAGCCACATTAAGACAATTACAAAGTCAGCCTACTATCACCTTAAGAATATATCAAGGGTTAAAGGACTTATGTGTCAACAGGATTTGGAAAAACTGGTCCATGCTTTCATCTTCAGTAGACTTGACTACTGTAACGGGGTCTTTACAGGTCTCCCTAAAAAATCAGACAGCTGCAGCTGATTCAGAACGCTGCTGCTCGAGTCCTCACTAAGACCAAGAGACTGGATCACATCACTCCAGTTCTGAAGTCTTTACACTGGCTTCCTGTGTCTCAAAGAATTGATTTCAAAGTACTCTTGCTAGTTTATAAATCCCTTAACGGTTTAGGTCCAAAATACATTTCTGATCTGCTACTACACTATGACCCCCACAGACCTCTCAGGTCATCTGGGACAGGTCTACTTTCTGTCCCCAGAACCAAACCGGAGGAAGCAGGGTTCAGTTTCTGTGCTCCTCATACCTGGAATAAACTCCCAGAAACCTGTAGATCCGCTGCTACTCTCAGTTCTTTTAAATTAAGGCTGAAGACCTTTCTTTTTAATGCTGCCTTTTCTTTAAATGGTTGTTCATTTCTTTAATGTTAAATTTCTTATACTGCACTGTAACTTTTATTCTTGTTTTATCTGATTTTATTTTTTATTTTTAACTGTTCATTTTTGTTTTATCTGTTTTTTTTAAATAGTTTTTATGTAAAGCACTTTGAATTGCCCTGTTGCTGAAATGTGCTATACAAATAAAGCTGCCTTGCCTTGTTCTACTTCCTGTTTCCTGCCCCTGTGATTGCCTGATGTTGTTCACCTGATTCCCAGCCCTGGTGCCACCTGCCTTGTGTTCCTCGTTACCCGGTGATTTAGTGTCTGCGTTCGCCTCTTCCTTTGTCAGATTGTTTTACTAGTGTTGGGAAGAGTTGTGAAATAGCTTGTTGCTGCCTTTGTTCAGACAATCTGCATGTCTGATGATGACCTCACTACCAAGACAACCCCAAAGAGAAGCACTTATGAACACATTAATCATCAGTGTCTCTAATTTAGGTGATCTGAATGTAAATCCAATCCCATCTATCTTCAGTTAGTCTGTAGCATGGTCATGTTCAACTGCTCCAACAAGCAGCACTTACTGAATTCAACAGTCAAGTCAAAGCTAAAATTAGAGTAATAAGATTGACTTACCAAAACAATCATTATTCAGAGACACAACCTAGAATGACTTATAACACATTTTAGCATTCTTCAACTAGTAACACCATGTAAAATAGCGGTTACTGTTAAGATTTAATTAAAATCCTGGGATTCAGTTACCAGCAAAACTACCCCAAAGATTAGCACTAACTAAAATCAACCCAATGCCAATGCTTGAGTTAGACCAATGTCAACGTCTTACAGTAAGCAACCTTCTTTGCCCATGAGCTTCTCCAGAGTACCGGTGTCTCTTCTGGCATATTCTGTGTTGTGATCTAGAAGCAGTGGAAGTGGTTCCTTACACAGATTTGGCTATCTCAAATACTGAATGCATCCATTTCCACTCAACTACATCTTCTTATTGATCAAGTTTCAGTGGTCTTAACTAGGGGTGATCCGAGTATCGGATTGAATACAACTCCTCAACTGGCCGCGCAGCGTTCTGTGATAATCACAGCGCCCCCCTACAAACCCGCTCAGATAAATCACACACACACAGAACATGGAGAAATGCTCTCTCTCTCTCTCTCTCTCTCTCTCTCTCTCTCTCTCTCTCTCTCTCTCTCTCTCTCTCTCTTCTCTCTCTCTCTCTCTCTCTCTCTCTCTCTCTCTCTCTCTCTCTCTCCGTCAGTCAATCAGGTCTGCGGATCTGTTCCGTTAACGTTAGGGTTTCTTCAGCTTCAGGTTTGTTTTCAACTTCGGTTTGTAGTCCTTACATAGTAACCAGTAGATTTCTGGTGAACGTGGGTTTGTAGTCCTTAATTAGTAACCAGTAGATTTCTGGTGACGTGGGGTTTGTAGTCCTTAATTAGTAACCAGTAGATTTCTGGTGAACGTGGGGTTTGTAGTCCTTACATAGTAACCAGTAGATTTCTGGTGAAGTGGGTTTCAGACATGCTGCTTGGTTTAAATGCAACTCCCGTTGCGTCTCTGCCATCGGAGATTTTTTTTACTGTCAGCTGCCCCCCCTCTCTCTGTGTCTCTCTTTACTCACACACCACAAAATTATACCACATATACCTGGTGTGGAAATAAAAAAAGAACCAAAAACAAAAAAAAATCACACTGATCATAAAAAATAAAGTTAAAAAAATGTTATGAGTATGAAAACTCTTGTTCATTACATTTACTTCATAATGCAACCGCATGTGTTGTATTCATTGTTGCAAAACGTTCTGTTTATAGTTTGCTTTGTTACCATGACAACACCATTGATCTGAAGCTCGATGCTGTCATGTAAATAGTTTTCTAATCAGCAATAAATATAACAATTTTGATCAACTCATATCAATTGCATGCTTAAATAACATACCGGTTAAAGCCCGCACATTTCAAGAAAACCCGACCCACTTCGGGTTAAATCTGACCACTTCCGGTTTAGGCCCGCCCAGTCCGAGTACGGATCGGATACAGATAATTCATGTGGTACAATACAGATACAGATAACAGATAAAGCTGTACTCGCTCATCCCTAGTTATAAGCATAATAAATACAACAGTTAACAATGAATTCAAGCTTTGACATAAACAATTTGCCAAATTTGCCAAACAGCTCTTCATCCGAGGGCTCCCCGGTGGAAGCGGAGGGAAGAGCTGGTCTGAAGGGCCGGAAGGAAGAGGCTGTAACCACACAGACAACAGAACATTATAAAGTGATCTCAGGGAATACAACCGTATAAACGCTTAACTTAAGGTGACCAGATTTCTCAGACAAAATCCGGGGACATTTTCAGCTCAGAAGCGGATTTACCTCCAAAACACGTCAAGTTTTTTTTTTGTAAAACTTAAAACGGGGACACTAGACCTAGAGCTGTCTCCTCCAACAGACAACATCATGGAAAGGATTTCTAAGGAGGTCGACCTTTCTGTTAAAGATTAAGATCCTTTTTTAAAACATAAAAGTCCACCAGACTCCATGTCTTCAGTGATTTTTAGCATCGTAAAAACACGGCTTTCTAAAACATCTCTGAGCTTGTCTGGAGCGACAATCTGCTCCGTTTGGTCAGGCTTTTCTTTCTTTCATTCCAATGTCGGGTCTGTCACTCACAGTGGAAACCGGGGACATTTCCGGGGACAGATCCAGCCGGGGACAGGTCACCAAAACCGGGGACTGTCGGGGACGGAAACTGTATTTAATTCAAGCTGGACTTGCTTGGAAAGTTGTTTTTACTTTTGCTTGCATTTTGTTGGAATTTATAATTGCTTTGCTTGATATTGTGTGAATTATAATCATCATTGAAGGTGATGTTTTCAGTTAGGGTGAGTAATTGTTGCAGTTACATGACCTTGTGTTGGATCTACCGAAACCAGATGTCTCCTGTTAAAGTTGCTGAGCTTTCTGTTTGAATGTCTGAAATGTGTGTTTAGAAGGGTGCAGCCGAGAAAGACGACAGACAATTGGTGAGTTGCTGCAGAGACTGTCTGTGATTATCTTTGCACTTCGCCTGTATCTTATCTCCAAACGTTCTGTAATAAAGTACACTATATAACTGCAATTGTGAATCTCTTCCTTCCAAAAAAGAACCTTGGGGCACAATTGTAGCCCAACAATTTCCATCGTAGACAGAGAACGCCACCCGGAGACAAAGGCCGCAAGCGTAGATCCAAGCGGTCTACAACACAAACACACAACAATATCTATAATGAGACAACATTACAAACATTACACACAGGACGGCGTTCTCTATCTGCGTGCCGGGAGCTGGCGCCTTCCCCCGGAGGTAGTTGACAAATCTGTACAAAACAGAAAATTTGTCACATGAAATCTTCTCACCGGTGCTCAGTACAGCAACTATACTTATTATCCAAATGTTTTAACAACTTACCGGATCTTTTTGGAGTCCTCAGACTTGTACAGGCTCAACAGGGTCTCAAATTTAAAGTCCCCAAAGCCAACAAGTGCCTGTCCATCCTGCCGGGCTGGAGGGACTTCACCCGCGCCTCCTCGAATGCCTGGTGGAACCTGATTGCCTCCACAAAGTCAGGGTATGCCGACGTCCTGAAAAAACGCAAGTTTCAACTTTATTTGTCAAGTGCATAGACACATGCATATTCATACACTTACACAAACAGTGGAATGAATTTCTGACTCCTCTCCAACTGTGCTATCACATAGCTAATGGCATAATTAAGTTATAGAAAAAAATTCAATTTAAAACAATAAATAGGATAAAGATAAACCACCCAGACTACCCCCACTCATAAACACTATTCAAACTCCTCCTGAGCTGAAATAGGCAGCTGCCAGGGTGGGGGGGGGGGGGGGGAGAGTCTTTTAGCACAACACACAGACACAACCCATGATGAAACGCTGCAAGCATCTGAGCTGACAGAATATGAAATGGTAACAGGCAACTGTAGGAGGTGGGGGGGGTCCCAAGACTTCTAACAAGACTTCTCCGACCCCAGGCACACTGGGCGTCTCGAGCTCTAAGAGGAAAGTGCTTTTTGTTATGTTATATACAAAGATAACTGTTTGCGCTGAGGTGTAGCAACTCCAACTAAACAGTGAGTTATACTCTCTATTCAGTAACATGAATGCTGATTTATTTTCTTCACATTGTGCTGAATCCATACATATGGGATTAGTGACGAGAGAGTGAAACTAGGAAACGAACAGCAAAGTACTGTAATTAGGTAAGCCACCTAGTTTCCATGAACATTACTTTTACAACATTAAATCAATATGCTTAAAAGTTTACTTAGAACAAAGATTATATACATACAAGCGATGCTTCAGCAGAGAAGTTAACGGGCAGGATGCATTTTCCGTGCCACACTGACCATCACTTGGTGTTAAGACTGGGTGGTAGTCGTGTAATAGCAACATTGAAGACTAATTGTACTGAAGTCAAAAGTCCGTGAACTCGCGCTGGGAAATTCAGCCAATCACAGACCAGAATGTTTGTAGGACAAGCCAATGAAACTTTGTGAGGTAGTTTTGCAGGGTGGGACATGGAAATAAAACAAGCCAATTGGCGGTACCTCAAACAAATGGGCGTTCCTAACAAATAAGACACAGGTACAGAGTAGAAGGCGATTTCAGAGGCGAAAAGCTTATGGAACATTCTTCTTTTTTCCTGTGGGAGGGGGGCAAGCAATTAGTGGGATTTTTTTTTTAAGTTTTGAGGTTGACGGTTCGAACCCCGCTTGCGGCAGATAAAGATGTCACAATAGCAACATTGTAGACACACTACACGTATACAAGCTTCATCTGAGTTTGTATATATCATCTAAACTGTAACTTTTGTAAGATTTAATGTTGAAATAAGTAGTATGAATCAATAATGTCAAGCTTTATGTTGTGTCTAATTTCAGGAGACTGGATGACCGGAACCTGGATGAGGGGCCCTGGGTCTAGGTGGTGGAGAAAAAAAATGTCATACTAAAATGCTTTTTGATACAAACAATAAATGGTTATACACGTGGTGGTCGTGAACAAGCTTAATCTGACTGTATACATCATATAAATACTTTAAAGTAACGGTTAGAAGATATGTTGCATTGTAAGTGATCCTTAATAAAAAAGCTTCAAAACAAAGTGCAGTTTCTGATTTGTATTAGTTAACCTGCAGAGATCTGATCAGCAGTTAACAAGAACAGCACCAACAGAATAAAACAGAACCAAATAAAAGTTTATTTTACTCCTCATCTCCTCCCTCCACTCCTCCAGACTTCCTGCCGACAGTAGCGCAGTATGCCACACCCCCACGAGTGTGGCCAGTCTCCAGCCTTTTGGGCTGGCCAAGCTTGCGGCAGACGTACTGCGCTGACTGATGTCAGGATTTGCTCCCGGGCGGCAGCTTCGGCCGCCTTCCTCTTCCTAAATTCAGTGGTCCTTTGGAATGCGTGCAGGAAGAAGAAGGCCCGGGAGCAGTACTGGAGGAGGGTGAGGGTGTTGGTGGTGGAGGAGGAGGAGGAGGAGGGAGAAGAAGGCGTAGGTATGCACCTCCAGATGGGCCTGGATGTTCCCCACCTGGAGGCGTAGGAGTAGTAGGAGGAGGAGGAGGGCCCAGGAGAAGATGGCGTAGGTATGCGCCTCCAGATGGGCGTGGATGTTCCCACCTGGAGGAGGAAGAGAAGACAGTCTGGTTAATGAGGGTCCGGGCTGCTCCTCGGGTACGTTGAAGGCAAAGGGCTGTCCTTGTCCCACCTAGACAGAGGACAGCCCTTTTGCTGGAGGGAGGGGCTCTCCAGCCAGTGCTGCCACAGGCATGACGCCACTTGCCTGCAGCAGCACAGCCTTCTCCTCTTGTTTCTGGCGCCGAGAGAACCTGGAAGACAAACATATTCTGCTTTTAGACTCTTGAGCTTTAATGAATAGATAAATGACAGATTACAACATGTCAACACTGCTTTATGTTAAACTCTTACCACTGGGACAGGGTCCTCTAGTTTAGTTTAGCTCAAAGAGCTGGATGTCCGTCTGAGCCATCAGCCTCAGGCTGGCCAGCACTGCCGCTCTGATGGCCACGTAGTCCGAGAGGAGCAGGGCCCACCTGTCCCGACGGATCCCCCCGGACCGCGCGCCTTTTGGGTGGAGTTGGCAGAGCTGGCTGCAAATGGCCTCCACCAGGCGACTGGCACTGGGCCAGTTTGCAGGGCCCGAGTTCGGTCCGAGAAGGCTGCTGAAAGAGTTAGTGAGAGCTCAGAGTGGGTTATTACACAGCATGTTGGAATTATAGAAATAATATAATAATAATTGCTAAAAGAGTCTCACCGTTGGAGACTCTCCTTTCCAGGACAGGAGGTGTTTGTCCCCTTCGCAGCCTTAAACCGCCCCTTAGGCTGCCTCTCCCGTTATCTGGGAGGGTAGACGACCCTGCTCTTGTTGTGCTCTGGCAATCGATGCCAGAGCACAATGAGCCTGTCTGACAGCCCCAGAAGGCTCCGTGCTTCCAGGAGGGCCTGGGCCAGCCTCAGGACATGCTGGTATCCTGGCTGACCATCAGGACCCTGCATCTCCTCCTGACAAGAAACACAAGAAAGGGAAATCACTGAGAGTAAAGAGAGCACTGGGATATATATATAAATTTATACTGGGAGTATATTGTCTGAAATAAACGTTTAACTTTATATTCAGTTATTATTAACACAGTCATCAACATCAGTCGGTAGTCAGTCAGTGAACTTACCTCAGACTCTGAGGAGGACTGGTTGGAAGCAAGACCTTCTGGGGCCTTGGAAGAGGCATGGTGGTGAGGGGCGGCGGTACCGGATGGCTCAGACGGGGGTGCGTCAGCTTGATCCCCTGACCAAGCTGCTGCCACTGTGTTGCAGGAGAGGGTATCGGGCTTGAAGAGAGTTGGGTCCTCAACCTCCTCCTCGATAACCTCATCCTCGTCCTCCCCAAGGGACTCGATAGCAGCAGCCTCGTCCGGAGTGTCAGGGTCCAAGCTGACAACCTCAAGCACTCTGCCAGTCTGCTGGTACAGGTACTCAACTCCTATGAGCTCCACTATCGTACAGCAGAAACACAAAGCAAAGGATTTGTTAGTGCTCCTTTTCCTCATTGATATCATGTTTGAATAAATTGTTTTGACATCACACATACCTGTGTACTCAGCAGGCTTGGTGAAGTCCTTAACCATAGGAAGGCCAAGCACCCTTTGGCTCTTCAGGTTAAGGACGTGCTTGAGGTGGCCACAGAAGGAGTGCAGAGGTCCCACCTTTTCCTGCGACCGGGGGTGCAGCTGCGCGGCCCTCCTTTCACCGCACTAGTCCATCGACCAGGAACGCCTGGAAGTGCAATGCACTGGCGCACGTCCCTGAGGAGGCAGGTTATTGATAACAAATTAGAGTTTTATGTTAATACAGATTATTTGAGCACAAGCTGTGAGAAACATGCAAGTACCTGGGATGAACCGGTTGAGGTGGAGGTGCAAGGACTCGAGTGACACGGATCCCCTCGCGCAGCGATAAACTGGCAGGCTGACTCCTCCCTTTGTCAGCCTGCCGGTCTGGGTGTACAGCTGCACGCCCGGTGGGTCCTCTGCGTACTCCAAATTTCCTGGATGCGGAGAGCATCCAGCAATGGGATGTCCAGGATGTTGCGCCCGGCTGGTCCGCCAAAGGTCTCTAGGAGGTCCTGGATGGGGAGTGTCGACTCCTCGGCTCCACGTGTCCGCCGGCGATGGTGGAGCCTCCACTCCTCCCTGGAGATCCTCCTGATGACTTTGGCATCAGTCAGGCCAACCATCCCGTGCTGCCCCTCCAGCTGCGACCGCTTAGCCTCCATGAAACGACGGGCATCTCCCTAGTCCACCTTGAAGATGCAATGAGACAACTGTCTCATGAAGGGGCAACAGCTCGTGGGTCTCTGTGGTGACACCTGATGCGAAGCGCCGCATGTCAAAATGCCAGATATCCAGTCTCACCACGAGCTGTCCCCACTCCTGTGACAGAACAAAAAAAATTGGTTTAATTTTCATAAGCGTAACATATACACACACACAGACACACACACAAAATCATCTAAATTAATCTCATACTTATATATATATATATATATATATATATATATATATATATATATATATATTGTAAAATGTGAGATAAAGAATTATTAGTAATGCTATTAAAAGTGTCAGTTTCACACCTGAAACAAGGCAGCTGTCTTGGACATGCCGTCTCGGTTGCAGTAGTCGCGATCCACGTAGATCAGCTGGGGGGGGGTGGTACCTCGGCGAGTCGGTACCGCCTCATCAACCCAGCCGCCATGGGGGACAGGCCCTCTGTGCCCTCGGAGCAGGTGAGGACACTGATGAGGACGTGGCAGCCGTGTCTGCAGCGGTACCTGCGAGCTTTTTCGTCACCTTAAGGACAGAGATTCAACATGTTATTCCACATGTTATTGTGAGTCCATTAACACAGCTCTGCAAAGAAAAATTTGTCACAAACTTCACTTGCCTTCTTAGTGGAATCCATCTTTAAGATGGATCCGAAGGTTGACGTGATCCTGGCCTTGTACTCCTCCAGCCGCGCCAGGATGTCATGACTGTAGACTGTTAACCGCCGTAGGGGAGAGGGGGCAACTCAGGTGGTGGTGAGAACTGCCTCCTCACCGCGCACAAGGCCAGGAACTGCTCGCACACGCCGAGGTACGCGATAGCTCTCCGCATCCAGGCATCCGAGTGTGCCTCCCGCAGGGTGTTGTACAGCCGAGAAGCACTGTACCCCAAAGTGCGGGACCTCAGCTGTGCCACCACCCTAAGGTCACAGGACAGCCTGCAGAACAAAACAAACATTATGTACAGCAAAAGGAATATACATCATACAATATGTAAAACACAAACTGATATTTCTTACTTGTACGTAAGTACAGCTGGGAATTGGCAGCTGTAGGGGTGGGGGACAGATGCCTAATAAGGCCCTGTGACCACCCTCCGACCTTCTTCTTACACCGACGGCACTCTAGGTACTCAGTGGCCAGGAGATACCAGCCGTCGATGTCCAGAACCCTCCGGATGGTCCTGTACAGCCCAGCCTTTGTCATTGTACCTGTGCGCAAAGGATGGGGGCATGTCAGATCCTGCCATCCACAGGAACAGTCAACATGTAAAGAAGGGGTTGGGGGACGCGGGAGGCTGTGAATAGATCGGCCGGGTCTGGGGAGGGTACCACCACACGTTCAACTCCTTAACGAGCTGGGACCTCCCCTTGCTGCTCCTGGTAAACAGCTCCCGGCCAATCCACTGCTGCTGCTCTGCAGTGAGAGCGGCCCGCCAGGACGCAGGCAACAGCTGGAGAGAGAACCACACAGGACACTTTAATATCAAAAGAAAAACATTGTATGTGTGAGGGAAGCAGAGAGGCCTGATATGTATTGACAGACAGGCTTACCTCAGCACTGCCAGCAAGAGGTGGGGGAGGGAGGACAGCTGGCTCCGTCAACTCCTGCACTCCAGGTGGCGAGGGACTGGCAGCTCCAGGACTTGGCGGGTGAGCTGGTGTCTCTGCCGTCTGCTCCACAGCTGCTGGAGGTCGCAAGGGCTGGCCCTGGTCCTGTGAGGCTTCCAGCAGCTCCTGATCTGTGGGCTCGTCCACGGCAGAGACACCAGCTCACTTTTGTGCTGCTGCTGATGACAGGGAAGGAGGTGGATGCTGCAGGAGTGAGAGAGGGGCCTGTATGTCTGAGGATTTAAGAGAAATAAAATGTTTCAGTAACATGAAAAAACTGATTTTTGTGTTAATATTAAAAAGTATATTGACAGTACATTGCATATTATATATTATGCATTAGGGATGAGCGAGTACAGCATTATTTGTATCTGTTTACCACATGAAAATCTGTATCCGTAGCTGTACTCGGACTGGGCGGGGCCTAACCCGGAAGTGGGTCGGGTTGTCTTGAAATGGGCGGGGCTTTAACCAGTGTTATTTTAAGCATGAAATTGATATGGGTTGATCAGAAATTGTTATATTTATTGCTGATTAGAAAACTATTTCCATGACAGCATCAATGGTGTTGTCATGGTAACAAACAAACTATATACAGTATATAACAAGTTTTGCAACAATAAATACAACAATGTGGTTGCAATTATTAAGTACAATGTGATGAACAAGAGTTTTCATACTCATAACTTTTTTTAACTTTTAATTTTTCTATGATCAGTGTGATTTATGGTTTTTTGGTTCTTTTTTATTTGCACCTCCCTGTCGACGCGAGGCGTTAAACACCGCAAAATAGAGTAGGTCGGAAGTTACCACAGGAATAACTGGCTATTGAGGCTGCTGGGGCCTGTTTAAAGTGTTAAAAAGATGCAAAAGTGGGGGAAAGTCTCCCGCTTCTGCATATCCCCTTCCCGGGTCGAAAATCTTTTAGAAGTTTTTAGAAAAGTTTTTAGACCGGACAAGGGGAGGCGGTAGAGGGTTTCCTGCCTCTCCCTTCTCTGGTGAGCGTCACTTTGGGGTGGTTCTGGCAGCCACCACCATCGCATTCTATAAATCGCTGATGTGAACAGCAGAGGTTTCAGACATTTTCTAAATATCGACCGGAGAAAGAGAGGGGGAAACGGAAGCCCTGTATCCGCTCATTGAAGTCATGGTCTTTAGTGGCACTTCTGTGACCTCCGCCCTAGTTGATGCTGGTTCTCTGGCGCAGTATTGCAAGCCAATTGTAAAAGATTTGGGTGTGAAAGTGGACTCAGACCTTAAATTTGACAGCCAGATTAAAGCTGTGGTGAAGTCTAGCTTTTTTCAGTTAAGGCAGCTGGCAAAAATCACACCAGTCCTTCAGAGACAACACTTTGAGATAGTAATCCACGCCTTTCTGAACACTTGGCTGGGTTACTGTAATGCACTTTATATGGGAGCTAGTGGGTCCTCCATTGCTCGTCTTCAACTGGTACAAAAGGCTGCTGCACGTCTTTTAACAGGCGCAAGCAAGAATGAGCACATTTCACCTATTTTAGCTTCACTCCACTGGCTGCCTGTCCAATTTAGGATTCATTTTGAAATTCTTTTATTTGCTTTTGAAGCCTTGAATGGCCTTATTCCACCTTGTTGCTCTGAGCTGCTACACCCCTACACCCCTCTCAGGTCAGCTGACCAGCTGCTCCTGACGGTGCCTAAAGCTAGGCTTAAGCTCAGGGGGACCGTGCGTCTGCCGTTGCAGCTCCAAAACTTTGGAATGGGCTGCCTCTGCACATTAGACGGGCCTCCTTTATGTCTCATTTAAAAAACTCTTCTTAAAACCCACCTTTTATTTGGCTTTTAAAACCAGGTAGAGTGATGATATTATGTGGACACCTTTACCATATGCCAGCAGTGCAATTTATTGTATTTACTTTATTGGACCATAGATAGAGATAGATAGATTGATAGATATATATATTGTTTTTTATTGTGTTATCTATTTATTTATTCTGTACTATCTTTTTGTGCAACCCTTTGGAAACCTTGTTTTTTAAAATCGTGTATTGGAAATGGTTGGTGGCGGGGATTCGGTGGCCAGGGAGGTTATGTTAGCCCTACAGGCTGCCTTTCTGTTTGAAAAAATCCCCACCCTTATGATACGATTATTTAAGGTATTTAATAATCCTTATTATTGATATTTGGTTGGAACCATTGCTATTATATCAGAATCAGAAGTACTTTATTGATCCCCAAAGGGAAACTCTGTGTCACAGTAGCACTCAGTAAGAAGACAGAGACGGAGCACTGCAACAGGCACACTTCACTTCAGATGCATCAGAAACAGAATCAGCTTTATAGCAACATAGTTTCCAAGACATAACATCACAACATAGTGTACAAGACTACACACGGTACATGTGGTTACATGAAGGAAAATTTTGATGTTATAACATTACTCAAAGTTTTCCCTCAATCAGGAAAAAAAACCCTCATATGTTGACATTCTCTGATTTAGGAAAAAAGTGATGCAATCAAAATACCACAAATTGAGCAAAATGACAGCTTCTGCCCTGAGTCCAATGGAATAGCACTAGTTCAATATCAATCTATTATATAATAACAGTTATTAAGTAAGATTGCTTTTAAAAAGAATAAAAATGACCCAACTTCACTTTTAAAAAGTCAAAAAAGTTTATTTATAAAAAATAATCAAAAAATAATTTACATATTAAAGCGTCAGTGTGTTTGATGTGTGTTGTGTTGACAATGTTTTTTTTTTTTTTGAAGCCAGGCAAGGTCCAGTCCTTCCCCAGCAAACAATTTCCTTTTCACCCCATAGTCAAAAAGCAGTTCCTCATTTACCTTTATGTCTCTTGTTGCACAGAACAAGATGACACTGCCACTACTGTCCATAGCAAAGTGCCTGGGCTTCAGGTTTGACCGTTTCGCTGAGTGGTTTATCAGCCTGCCGAAGGTTGCTCTGTCGGGATGGCAGTGGCAATGGCTGGCCGTGGCATCAATGCACTTGGCCACACCTTCGGCATCCTTAAAGAAAAACATGTAGCCCATCTCTCCTTCTTTTGAGTTCTTGTGAATGGCCCTTCCCTCTGCTCTTGTCACTATGTTACCATGGTAGTCACAAACAACTTCATTTTTCTGGAAAGGTCCCCTTGCCCGGAATGTCCATTTCCACCAGTCCAGTCCACTTCTGCGTCTTTGTGAGCTTGAGAATGCCTTTCTCATTTGCTGCATCTGCCACACTCTCCTGGGGCGTCCACTGAGAAAGGACATTCTTGACGACCGGACAGTTGGTGGTCCACTCCTGACTGGCCATCCAGGTATCAAGTCTCCTCACCGATGGTAGACGCCTGCAGAATGCTGCTATGGAAAGAATAAACAAAAAAATGTGTGAGGTTGACTCAGGCACACATGTGCCGCTTCTGCAACACATGTGCTGCAAGCGCACCACATCCGTGGAATTCCCCGTTACACATGTGTTTCCCTGTCACGAGTGGCATTTGTAGCCAAATTTCTAAAATTCTAACGACGCAAATGTTTCTCTAAATCATTAAAACCCCTTAATAAGTCGTAATTTTTGAGCAAATTTGAATATTCACATTTTTGACATCCGAGCACCAGTGCGCGCGCGATGAGAAAACACCATGTGACATTGTGACATTTGCTTTATAGTGTGCCTTGTGGTATTGTCTGACTTTACACTCATATTAAGCTTCGGAATAATGCGGCGTTGCCCCATTATTGTTAATTTTCAATTTTTGCTTCATCACATATGTTGAAATGTGTTTGTCGATATCATGCGTGATCGCAATCGGCCTAAAACCCCAAAAATGTCCTATTGCGCAACCCATGTTCAGTACAAATGGCACTGTGTATTTGCATTGCACAGCGATCGATGCAAATGTGTATTTCTTGTCATTATTAACAAAGTCCACACATGTGTTGATGTTACCAGACTTAGTGAATAAATGTTACTCCATTCAGCTGCAAATTGATAATCATATCTCAGATGGGTGCAATATCAATAATAACCCAATTTAAAAACACAAAGTGAGATTTTTTTTCCCATAATCAGAGAAAGTCAACACATGTGTTGACTTTCTCTGATTCTTGACGCCCCAGGATCAGAAAATACAGAATAAAAATACCTTTACAATGTGACTGATGGGTCTGATTCCTATTGCGCAACCCATGTTCAGTACAAATGGCACTGTGTATTTGCATTGCACAGAGATTGATGCAAATGTGTATTTCTTGTCATTATTAACAAAGTCCACAGTTGTGTTGATGTTACCAGACTTAGTGAATAAATGTTACTCCATTCAGCTGCAAATTGATAATCATAACTCAGATGCGTGCAATATCAATAACACAATTTGAAAACACAAAAGTGAAAAGTGAAAATACAGAATAAAAATAAAAAATTCCTTTACAATGTGACTGATGACTCTGAATAATGCATCTGTTGAAAAACCAACATCATGATTGTGTTATATCAAACTAGTCCTATAGTGCCATGTGTAAATGTACCTTGTTATTGTGCATTCAAAACAAAGATACTCAAATAATACAAAGGTTCATATATTCATGTTTTTATTTTAAACATGTGCGAGGCACAGTGAGTAGGGGGGCCATGCCACTGCCATTTATAAACATAACATAACACAATAAACTGATACCTGCCAAGATCAACAATGTCTGTCAATTGCATGTAATCATGCATAAAAGCTATTCAAATGGACATAAAAAAAGTCTAATACACCAAAACTTTCGCGACCCCCATGCAGTACCTCTGCAGACCCCCTAGGGGTCGCAGACACCCTGTTGAAGACCCCTGATCTAGGACAAAACTTTCTGATGTCATTTTGAATGGACATTCTTTCCCAGAGGTTGTGTCTTT
This sequence comes from Etheostoma spectabile, assembly GCF_008692095.1. Lineage (NCBI taxonomy): Eukaryota > Metazoa > Chordata > Actinopteri > Perciformes > Percidae > Etheostoma > Etheostoma spectabile. The sequence goes on along the minus strand of NW_022602635.1, from coordinate 8,832 downwards.
CAATCCAGCATCCAAATGACTTTTCAAAACGCACAACAAAGCAGGAAAAAAGAAAATGATTTTTAAAAAAAAGTCTTTACCATGTGGCTGTTGCCTCTGAGTAATGCATCTTTGGAAAAACCAACATCACTACCTAAATATTGATGTTATAACATTACTCAAAGTTTTCACTAAATCAGGAAAAAACACCACATATGTTGACATTCTCTGATTTAGGGAAAAAGTGCTAGTTCAGCCCCTGTGTGCACGCTGCTGTTTGTTGATGGTGTTTGACAGGAGAGAGAGTGCTGTGTTTCCATTGGATGGATCATTTTCCATACATCAGAATACTTGAAGAGGTCATGTGACCCAATGCTGAAAAGGAAATGCCTTTGAAGTGGGTCGTTCAACAAGACAAGGACCCAAAAAACACCAGTACGGAGCAATGTCTTGGTTCCAGATGAAGAAGATTCCCCAGATCTCAATCCCATAGAAACCTTGGGGGGTGACATCAGAAATGCTGTTTCTGAAGCAAAACCCAGTGATGCAGAGGAATTGTGGGATGTGTTCAATGGTGCTGGGCTATGGTTTGAGTTGGAATTGAATGTGAATTAGCATTATTTACTTTTTTAACACCATGCTATTATTCTTGTTGACTGCAGCAAGTCCTGAGATAAACAATTTAGTAATATTAACACTCATTTACATAATTTCCACTGATACCAATATGGCTTAGAGCCACTTACTGGTGCTTGGAGGTGAGGCTAGTGACCTGGAGGTCAACACCCAGGCCTGGAGGCACTTAGCTGGATGCAGGTTGATGCAGATCAGGCTGGTAACAAAACAGAGGATCTTGCACATCCATCGATGAGTTGGGAAGGATGCAGGCAGCATGAATGTAAAAGAAACATTATTGTATTATCCTCTAAGAATCCACAAACAGATATTTTACAAAGGTGCAAGCTAACAGTATCATCCAACATAATTACTTTTCATTAGGTGACTCCGCCATGATGATCAGAAAAAGATGCAGAGTAGAAAGGTCGAAGGCAATTACAGAATGCAGTGTTAAAATACATTTTTTATGAAGTTTACAGACCTGATTATGATGTTGTATGACTACGTCCATGCTGACTTCTTTCCCCCTTGGAAGGTGTCTTGGAGTGGTTTGGCTGGTTGCTGGAGACCATTTGCTAGGATCTTTCATTAAAGGTGGAGAATTGGACCAAGTCCAAAGTGAGTGTCTGGCGTTGAAATCAGGTGTCTTGGCAGGCAGCTGGATTCACAACTGGTGTAGTGCCCGGGTATGGGACCTAACCAGAAGTGAATGAGTGTCTGGCGTTGACCTAACCGAGCCAAGAAAGGTCAGAACCCTCTCCTTCAGAAGACTCGGAGTCCACTCCATAATCAAACAAGAGTTCATCGTTCACCTTAATTTTCTTGGTTGCAATCAACAGAATGACATCTTTGGAAAAACCAACATCACTACCTAAATATTGATGTAATAACATTACTCAAAGTTTTCCCACAATCAGGAAAAAACACCACATATGTTGACATTCTCTGATTAAGGGAAAAAGTGTTGCAATCAAATAACACATATTGAGCAGTGAATAAATGTTACTCCATGCAGCTGCAAAATGATAGATACCGGCAAGACATAAACATGTGGTTCCATAAAAAATATAAAGTTGCATATTGTTGCAATTCTGTTCAAGAGGTTTTGCTTCATCTGGTTAAGCAAATGATTAGACAACTTGGGGCTGAAAAAAAACTAAACCTTTTTTGGCAGCATTCTATCTAGGACAAAACTTTCTGATGTCATTTTGAATGGACATTCTTTCCTTGAGGTTGTGTCTTTCAATCCAGCATCCAAATGACTTTTCAAAACGCACAACAAAGCAGGAAAAAAGAAAATGATTAAAAAAAAAAGTCTTTACCATGTGGCTGTTGCCTCTGAGTAATGCATCTTTGGAAAAACCAACATCACTACCTAAATATTGATGTTATAACATTACTCAAAGTTTTCACTAAATCAGGAAAAAACACCACATATGTTGACATTCTCTGATTTAGGGAAAAAGTGCTAGTTCAATACCAATCTATTATTTACATTATAATTATCTAATGACAGTTATTAAGTTAGATTGCTTTTAAAAAGAATAAAAAAATGACCCAACTTCACTTTTAAAAAGTCAAAAAAATGTATGAATAAAAAAAATCACAAAGTAATCAAAACAAAATGTACATATTAAAGGATCAGTGTATTCGGCAGTGTGGAATGTTTAATGTGTGTTATGTTGACACTGTTTTTTTTAAAGCCAGTCAAGCTCCAGTCCTTCCCCAGCAAACAATTTCCTTTTCACACCATAGTCAAAAAGCAGTTCCTCATTTACCTTAATGTCTCTTGATGCAAAGAACAAGATGACATCCGTGACACTGCCACTACTGTCCATAGCAAAGTGCCTGGGCTTCAGGTTTGACCGTTTCCCTGAGTGGTTTATCAGCCTGCCGAAGGTTTCTTTGTCGGGATGACATTTGCAATGGCTGGTCGTGGCATCAATACACTTGGCCACACCTTGGGCATCCTTGAAGAAAAACATGTAGCCCATCTCTCCTTCTTTGGACTTCTTGTGAATGGCCCTGCCTTCTGCTCTTGTCACTACGTTCCCATGGTAGTCACAAACTACTTCGTTTTTATGGAAAGGTCTGGATGTGACCACGCCTTTTCCCTTGCCTGGAATGTCAATTGCCACCAGTCCAGTCCACTTCTGCATCTTTGTGAGCTTGAAAATGGCTTTCTCGTTAGCTGCACCTGCCACACTCTCCTGGGGCCTCCACTGGGAAAGGACATTCTTTACGTTAGGACAGTTTGTGGTCCACTCCTGGCTGGCCATCCAGGTCAAAAGTCTGCTTTCTGTTGGAAGACGCCTGCAGAATGTTGCTATGGAAAGAATAAACAAAAAAAATTGTTAGTTTCTGTCCATTCATTCAAGAAAGAAAAACATATTTTAGTCAACTCTTAAATATACATAAATATGTATAATATATTTATATTGGAATACTTACAAAGTACTAGTTGTGTCCTCATTTCAAGCTGTTGTGCTCGCCACTTGTCATAACAGCTTCGGTCATGTGTGCCTGTGAGGTGGGAACGCTTCCTTTTCTTCGGGGCCGGACCACTAATCGTCACAGGAAACGACTGTGTTAGCAGGTCAAATGCAGTCTGTTCGTCCATTCTTGGAGATGAATACGAAGCAGCAACCCCTCTGGAACGCTTTGCAGATGGCTCACCGTCAGATCTAAAATAAACAAATGAATACAATTATAATATGTATGCAACCAAATGAAATTTATTTAAAGTAAATGAAAAAGTAAATAGATTTTGTTTTACGATGGACTTACTTTGCATCTCTAGCCACATCCTTCAAAATCCAAAAGGCTTCACTGACGTGCTCCAGCTGGGTCATTCTGTAGTGTTTGTCGGCAGTTGCGTTGCTGGGAGACAGGTAGGTTGCAACAAGACCCTGCTCCGTGCTGGTCTTTGAACCTTTGATTGCTGTCTCAAATGCACGCCTGGCTGCCTGGCTTGTGATTTTTGGGCAATTGTAACTGAAAGCAGAAAACATTTACATTTTATTGATGTTATTGCCAAGCTTGCCTGTGTTTCTCAGTGATTTACAGTGAATTACAAGTAAAATCAGGTCAATGTTGTTTACTAATAATATATTTACTTACTGTTTTTGGAAACGACTGAGATCGTTTGAAGCGTTGTATATGGGCCGCCCAGTAGAGGAAATGAAGAACTTGTTGCATGTGTTGTCCTCTCCTGCAGAAGCGCATGAAATCAGCTCCGGACGGACGGTTTCAAAGAAAATTGAGAACCACTGTAAAAAAATAGGAAAATGGTGTCATATAAGGAGTTTGCATACAGTTGACACAATATGCATTAAGATAATTTAAGACATTTAATCACCATTTCCTCCTCTTCAGACAGTCCAAAACAAGCCACTTGAGAAGCTGCGGTCTTGTGCTCCTGAATTCCAATAACAGCAATTTGGCTACCAGGAGAACCAACATTCTTGCGGTTCAGCCACTCTTGGACCTAAAAAGACAATGAAACAAATGGTTTAGCTTTTTGGTCAGAATTTAAGTGAATAGACAATAGAATCATTTGGCAGTGCAAGGGAAAATTTGACTTACTGTCATGTTTTCCACCACACCGGGACACTGAAGGTGTACCAACACCAAAACGGCCTCGAGGTATGAAGTGAAGAGATGGCGGTCTACCCTTGTCAGTGGTTTATTCTCCATTGTCTTTGCAACGACAGTGAGAAAGTCATTCTTCGCCACCCTGAGGACATGATGGCACTCGTGGGGACTGTGGACACCAGTAATCATCAATTTATACCTGAAGAATGGAAGAAAGTATTAGCGAGATACAATGGTTATTTTACTGTAGAAGTTTTTATATGAAAATGACAATAATAATTAAAATTAAGCAACAGCATACCTCATGCTATTCACCTCTTTCCCCACTTTCCTTGAGAAACCAGTCTGTAGGTGGCCAAGGAATGCAATGAAGCTTGGACAGCCAGCATAGATCTCTTTTTCTTCGAACCGGAAGTTGGATGCATAGGTTAGGTATTTCATGAACCTTTTTAAACTTTTTAGATAATTAATCATGGTTTGTTTGCTTTGGCCTACAGTTTCAAGCTTGTGGAAATAGTCCCTGACCAGATTGAAATCTGTTATAAATTTAAAATCAACATTATCTCGGTTCACATAGCCCAGAAATCTTGCCACATTGTCCACCTGAAAGGGAAAGAAAAAAATGTCAGATATGTAATGAAGCTCAAATTTGAATCAATTAAACCTCTCTAGTGTAATTATTGGTGTGTTACCTCCTGTTGACAGTTTGTCACAGCCAAGTCATTTGTCAGGTATTGTTTGAAACCCATGATGTATTTGTGGTCTGTTGGACACTTGATATACATTCCTTCCTCTTTCATTCGAATGCGGAGTTTGGTTGTCCACTTAGCACCTTCAGGCCTAAGGAGATACATTATGGTTAGTTAATAAATGTAATATTGTCTTTGGAGGATGCCTGTATTGTAACTTGTATATCTATTACACTTACGGTTGATACAACTCATCTGATGAGTTATTAGATGGAACTGGTGATGGGGAAGCTTGGGCATCCGGGCATTCTGCCACAGGAACCATCTGGCCTTCAGCAGAAGGAACCATCTGGCCTTCAACAAAAGTAGATGGCTGAGGAGACGATGGAGCGGTGGCAGGAACGGCTGAAGAAGGGTCTGCAGGGGAATCTGTTACATTAATAATAAAAGCCCCTCTCTTCTTCATCACCGCAACAAGAACGTCAAGGTCTCGGCGATCCCTGACGATCTTTTTGAGCTCGTCATAGTTCCACACTGAGGACATGATGAGAAGCTTATGAGCAGTCTTCTTGGCTTCAGCAACCACCTCAGCTACAAGCTCAGGAGGTCCATTCTTCAAACAGACTCTCCTAAGATGTACTGGCAAGCTCTGCTGAGGCTTGAAGCAGAACTTACACACCAGAAAGTGTCTATTCCTAAAGAGAGAAAAAAAGAAAGCAGATTAGAAAAACAATAATTTAAAAATGAGAGGCACCATTGAACACAAACAATAATTCATACTTACTCAGAAGAAGACATGGTCAAATCAAGAGGGTTACAGATAGATCAGCTGTACACAAAGAGTCTTAGCAGTCAGGTAACTGTAAATGACTTGACTGAGGTTTTATTTAAGCTGTGTCTGGCCTTAAGCAACACCCAGGGGCGGGGTTAGGATTACAATAGACTTGATTACATTAGCATATGAGACAAACCCACGATGCATGCCTGCTAATGGACCACTTAGAAAGCAATCTCCCACACCCACATGAAATCTCCCCAATCCAGGAATTTAACACATTAGATGAAGTGGTTACTAGCAGGGTCAAACTCTGAGAACAGTGAAACTGAACTCTGAATTTTAAAAGTTAACAGTTTATCAAATGAAACATAACTTCAGGATTTATACCCAGATAGGTGCATATTAAAAATAACCAAACATAATTGAACATATTGACACATTGTTTTCCCTTAAACTGGGAAAATCCACACATCTGTTGAAGTTCTCAGATTAAGGGAAAACACTCACAGTTTATAGCACTATACTCTATTTTGTGTAAATCAATGGACTTAAGCTCATTCTTCAAACCAACTCCTTTAATTCTTTATACATTTCAATTTTGCCAACATTATAATACCATCACAATGTGAGCACACTGTTACAAGTCAGCACACTAATTTAATCTCTTCCTAATTAATTCTTAACTTCCATATGTCATGTTAGGTCTTGTTTGAAAGAAGCCGACTTGCACATTATGATGAAGAATGAATTCTAGTACTATTTATCTCCTATGAAAAGATGTGCCCTGTAAACACTGCATGGTTGAGTAAACTTTCAAAATCCTTTAACTCCTCCTGCTGTCCTAACATGTGTGCATTCCTGTAATGGCTCTGTAATGCAAATGCAAATGGAGACATGATCACCAAATGAAATCTCCCCAATTTGGGAAATGAACACATTAGGTGAAGTGTTCATTAGAATGCTAGTTTCTGAGAACAGTGAAACTGAACTCTGAATTTTAAAAGTTAACAGTTTATCAAATGAAACATAACTTCAGGATTTATACCCAGATAGGTGCATATTAAAAATAACCAAACATAATTGAACATAATGACACTTTGTTTTCCCTTAAACTGTGAAAAGCAACACATCTGTTAAAGTTATCTGATTAAGGGGAATTGCTTGAGTGAGCATTTTTGTGAGGCATTACTTTTTAATTGCTTAAATTTTGATTAAATCCCCTTTCAAAGTGCAACAGCACTATAATGCATGTCTGCTTGGGTGAGGATTATTGTGAGGATACCCAGAGTTCAAAGGCCAGACTGAGAGCCACACAATGGCCCATGGGAGAGTGAGGGAGGGTGATGGAGGATTATAACCCAGCTTTTAACCCAATTTTGAAGGCCGAAGTGGAGAAGGGTTCCATGTGAACAGCAGTTGAACATGGGTCAGTCGGTCCTAAGAGATGGGCGAACGCCGTTCGGAAGGGTGGGGCGATGGCCTACGTCGCCCCCGGCCGATCGAAAGGGAGTCGGGTTCAGATCCCCGAATCTGGAGTGGCGGAGATAGGCGCCGCGAGGCGTCCAGTGCGGTAACGCAAACGATCCCGGAGAAGCTGGCGGGAGCCCCAGGGAGTTCTCTTTTCTTTGTGAAGGGCAGGGCGCCCTGGAATGGGTTCGCCCCGAGAGAGGGCCCGTGCCCTGGAAAGCGTCGCGGTTCCGGCGGCGTCTGGTTGAGCTCTCGCTGGCCCTTGAAAATCCGGGGGAGAAGGTGTAAATCTCGCGCCAGGCCGTACCCATATCCGCAGCAGGTCTCCAAGGTGAACAGCCTCTGGCATGTTAGATCAAGGTAGTTAAGGGAAGTCGGCAAATCAGATCCGTACTTCGGGAAAAGGATTGGCTCTAAGGGCTGGGTCGGTCGGCTGGGTTGCAAAGCGGGGCTGGGCTCGAGCCGCGGCTGGGGGAGCAGCCCGCCGTCGCCCTCCTCTCTCCGCCGCTGGAAGCGCGGTGCGCGGCCCGTCTCGCGGGCCCTCGTCGGCGGCACGTCGTGCCCTTCTCAATGATACCAAACATTCATATTTATCAGGAGCACAAGAGCTCATCTTTTGAGGTCAAATGTTGGATGGCTAACAGGTACGGCCCAGCATCATACTTAGGCCTCAAATAGGCTCTATTCTCATGCCTGTCCTGATCACATAGTACACTAAATGCTGTGATGTCATACATCAAACTGAAGCCCATGATGTGCCCATTATAATGCATGTAGCACATCTTTCTGAACGGGGTCACAGGGTCAAAATGTTAATGTTAATGCTTACTTAGGCCTCAATTTCGCCTGATTTTCGAAATTATTTTCAATTTTTAATAATCATCCGTTTTAGCTACCACCTTGTCGAAGGGCTCATTTGAAAGAGGGATATGGCCAGAAAATGCTGAGCAAAGAATTCAGTTGCTAGCATGTTCCTAGACAAAGATGTGTCCTGTGAACAGCGGCTGCCAATAGTCACCCTTCAATGTCAACGGCCAAAGTATGTTTTAAATAATTTAAAAAAAATACCTCCATGAATTTTTTCGTAGTGAGAGACAGTTGACTGACAAGAATGATACATCTATCCAAATCCTCCTGTGTTTGATTGTCATTGTTAGACTTCCTAATTTTTTAAATGAATATTAATTCATGCTTGATTTCAATGTCCCACCCTTTTGTTGACCTTTGACCTCCGCAGGAGTGGTCATCCGACTGTCTAAGCCAAACGTTTCTGATGTGATCTTGACGTACCATTGCCCAGGTGTATTTTGCTATACAATGACCTTCTACCATCTTCAGCTATCTTGTTATTGTACCTTTTGTGTGTGCCAGTTGTCATTTATTTGCAATTTCCCCTGATTTCCGAATTAGTTTAAATCTCTAATAATCATTCGTTTAAGCACCAACTTGTGTAAGGGATCATTATAAAGAAGATTATGGCCAGAATATGAAGAAGAAAGAATTCAGTTGCTAGCATGTTCCTAGACAAAGATTTGTCCTGTGGAACAGCGGCTGGTCAATAGACAACATCAATGTCACGGCCAAAGTGGTGTTGTAAAATATTTAAAAAAAAAATACCTCCATGAATTCCTTTCGTAGTGAGAGACAGTTGACTGACAAGAATTATACATCTATCCAAATCCCCCGGGGTTTGATTGTCATTTTTAG
>NW_022602634.1:0-27899 GCF_008692095.1 Etheostoma spectabile | reverse complement strand
TACCAACACCAAATGGAGTAGAGAATACATTGATAGTATGCTCTGATTGAATACCAAAAAGCCAGGATTCTAATTATACTCTTCGGCTCAATTTAAAAACAGCCTGTGGGTTGTTAACTTGGTCAAAAACCTTGAGGCATCAATAAAACAATAAGTACAGAGGATTTTGTCTCTGTAGGTTTATACCATTTCCTTAAGTGCATAGATACATAGATCAGTACCATGCCTGGCCTTGAAACCAAACTGTTTTCTGAACTATACAAATAAACCACAACCTATCTAATAAAATTCTATCCGGACTTTTGATAATACACTGGCTAAAGTAATAGGTCTATAATTCACACATGTTATTAATCTGAATATCAATACACATCACAATTTTGTGCTATCATCATTATCCCTCGGTGAGTTGTGACATTTAATTTGATACATTAAATCTAGATTGATGATGGACGATGCCCCAACAGCAGCTTCTCTTATTCATGTAGTTAAGAAGTGCAACCAACAAAAGGGTTCATACTTGACAGCTTATTATAATTTCAGTGTTCAAGCTGGACTGGACAGTTTTTTGTTGGTCTGGACGTTGGTGTACAAAGAGTGATCTGCGAGGAGTCAAGCAGGACGAGTGGACAGCCCTCAATGCTGTTGTGTAATAATATCATGTTCCGAGTCCTGACATAAATCTCTGCAACAACACAATAGCACATTCCAGAAGTAACCTGTCACTTCTTTTCCTGTTTGTGTGCAGGCAGACTCAAATCTTTTATACTGTCATCTTGAAAAATAAAACCTGTGCTCATGAATAATACTGGAACATTGCATGTATCCACCTGTGCAGATATGTGCTAATTTTTGAGTAGTGATGAGGTGTGATGAGGTGCTGCGTCTCCCTCCCTCTCACTCTCGCTCTCTCTCCTCTCTCTCTCTCTCTCTCTCTCTCTCTCTCTCTCTCTCTGAGACACACAGGCACAGATTCTCTGGCTCTGCCGCAGTGCAGGGCAGGGCCAGAATATTCAAACCCATCAATTTCCAATTCAGCCAGCTTGCTCTCAAAAAGGTGTGATATAACATGATTTAACAGGACATGATTACAACATTCCTATTACACCTTTTATCCTCACAATGTCCACATCAGCTTCTGCATTTTAAACACAGCACCAGTTAGCCTTCCACCTGCGCATCTCCCCCATGTTTCTTCAGTATCACTGTGGACTAATACTATATTGCAGCTCCTCCACCACCCCCCCCCCCCCACCTCTCTGTGTGACCCCTGACCCTAAACACCCTCCTGTGGTTAAACCTAGAGCTCCCCTAGAGCTCTCTCTTGACCTTGTATTTCCCTGGCAGCACCACCAATGAGCTCAGTCAATGTGAGCAATTGTTTAATGTTCCCTGTGGCCACGGTGGGAAAGCACAAGTTTGCCTCTGAAACTGGATGCTGTTTTATGAAAGTAAGCCGGAAATTGCTGGTTGTTTTTTAGGACACATTCTATGCATCTAGGATGGCCAGAACATGTCTGTGGCACAAGTCATGCAAATTGAGCAGATGTGGGGCTGATGAGTAATCATTGTTTATTCTAATCCTTGTGCGCTATTTTTGTGTGTGAGCGTTGCTTCTGTTTACACGCATCTATGTACCAGTAGAGCAACTGTTTACATGAAATGGCAGGTATTTGGTGGTAGAATACAAAAATGTGTACATTTGAATCTTTTTTATATCATGCAAGGGATGTTGTGCATAACCCAGTAGCGTAAGGTGCCATGTACCTTTGTATCTTTTAGTGCCTTGCAGTATGTATGTACTTAATTTGACATAAACTAACTCAGATGAAAATCTGGTGCTATACGTCAAATAGCAATATTTATGTCCAATTTTGTACATAGTTCATAAATACATGACACATAAATTATATGAAAATAATCCATGTACTGTATTTTTATGAGAGTGTTTTTTTCTCAGAGGATGTTCCCCACAGTGAGTGCACCAATCAAAACTTACATGCAAACATAAACAAAAAAGTGGACACACATGACACACACACACACACAAGATGTACACATGGTCTTGCCCGTCTTTGTGCTCATTGGACAACCACACACAAAAGCGAAGGCGTGCTCTGCCATGCACAATGGGACACTGTCTGAGCAGTAGACCCACAAATACAAAAACACACACAGTAGATTTAACAAAGGGCCACATCCTGCATGTGACATGGAGACATCCAGTTCATCAACCATAAGCAGCATCCCCTCAGCTGCAACAGTGCAGGGTCCAATGCTTTGTCCTTCATGCTGATTAAAATACTAGATTAGGTCAGCTGCAGCAGACTGAGTGCATGGTGGTGATAATTGCTCCATAATTACACCATATTGTGTCTCTGCTGTGTTTCACCACCATCATTTAGTTTTTGCTCAGTGCCCATGTCCAAAGGCACTACATCAAAGTACTAATACTAAATCCAAATCTGGCAGCTTAAGTTGATGGATGAACCTGCTCTGAGGGAAAACATCAGCAGCCATTAAACCACCAGTGCATTCCTCACAACAGAGCACGTCTTCATCAGTGATCAGCGTGCACGCATGTGCGTGCATGTGTGCAACTGTTATCCCTAAGGTCCCTGCAGCCATGAGAGAAGTATTAGCAGTGGGGGGAAGGATGGGAGCAAGACAAAAGGGAGACCGGGGCTACTGCAGACAGCACTCTGCTCATTTTTGTCCTCGCCGCTCCTCTTTAGGAACCATGGCTACAAGTGAGAGCATGTGCCTTTTGTGGTTTGAGTGAGTGTGAGGTGTGTGTTCGGCTTAGTCCAGGATGCACGCGGGACCAGAGGGCCCTCCCACCGAGCAATAACTCTTCTGCTCTTTCCAAGGGGTTGAGCAGAAAGAAACAAGGAGTGAGCAAAGGCCGAGGGGGAGGGTGTGTGAGGAGATGGGAGGAATCTTCAATAGCTCAATGTCTTTGAGTGTAAACCTCATCTATATTTTACTATCAAATGAAGTGTTCTTTGAAGAAAGAAATGCTTTCTGTTTGCCCTGCTGCAGATACGGACACTGGAGTGTTGAAGAAGAAGGTGTGTGTCCAAGAGAAACTCTACAGCAGAGCAATGACATTGATCCTTAGTGACAGGGGAGCTGTAAAAGCACTGAGAATACACACAGTAGAGGGATGTTCTTGCATGTACATACTCAAAGGGGGAACTGAAGCATAGAGCCAATGCAGATTACATAAGCATTGCAATGGGAAGAGGTCTTCACTGTCAGGCAGCATCCACAGGAAACTGAAATTAGCCAAGTAGCAGCAAAGATCAAACAGAGGAAATGAGAGGCTCATATGGACACCCTGTTTTAATTAGTGTAATTATTAGATTGGCATTCAATGTGCTGACTTGCAACAACTTTATTGCAGGGATACATTGTCATGACAACAACAGGTAGCTGTTTTATCTGTTAAAAGCATGTTTCCTTACTTATTTTATAGACTAAAGGAAGAGACAGGCATATAATGGATGTATTTTATTTTTTGAGGGAAACAGTAGAGCTGGGCAGATGCCTTTTCACAGAAAATGTACTGTTTTACCATCTAACTGCAGTGTGCTTCTTCTTTTCATACAGTATAACAAAGGTGCCATGTAGTCTGTTACCATGCAACACATCAGCTCCAAAGATGTTCCGGTGGAGGGTTTTCATCCACACAGTGTCTGTGTCCTCCCTCCAAAAGCTGTTTATTCTTTTCTTCTCTTTTTTGTATTTCTTCTTTTCTTTGACTCACATGTTCCAAGGCTTTTGATTCACAACTGCTTGGGAGGTGTCTTTGATAAATAAATATGTTTTTTTTTTCAATTGCAGTGCGCCCGGCCTTGGTACTGGCAGTGAAAAGGCTTAGAGCCACCTTTGTGACAGGAATCAGTATGCCATGCTGGTTATCTTTAAATACTCACTTTCTCCCTCTTCTCCATCTCTCTAATTACTGAGATGGCTTTTAAAGCTCAAAGAGCTCTTAAACAGAGACATGATTGTGTTTGACTGATGTGTAACATCACATGACATTATACACTCATTTCACAAATGTTTAGTAATTTTTAAAAAACAACAACAACTATATTTTCAATCTTACAAATCATGAAATTAAGTAGACAACCTGGCACTTGAGTACTGTTTGCTAAGCAAGTACAGTATGTATGCCAGAAACTTATAAATATTAAAATAATTACCCTGAAAGATAAACGTCTAGCTTCTCTCAAAATGGCCCAATTCTTTTGGGTTTGTGAGAGGTATGCCATAGTTGCTGGTTGGTCTACTTTTCTATTTCTATTTCTGCTACTATACTTCATTACAATGTACAATCTTTATTTTTGGGGCTATGAATGAATAAATGAAAATGCATCTTATGACTCACACTGATTTATGTATCATACAAGGAAACACTGAAGCAGGAAGGGTTACTTACACTATTTTCAACTCTTGCTATAATTATCTGACATGATTAAGCTTTCTGTTTACTCTAATGATTTATCCGCTAAACTGCTGCTGAGTTAGCTGTTTGTTGCCATAAGGTGCAGCTGCTCCATTTGCTAATTGTAAGAACTCCTGCTCGGCCCTCTGGAAGTGTGACGTCTCTGCATCAGCAAACCACAGTTGAAGCAGTTGAAGGTGCCGACTTTATAACCACAATAACTCTCCTTCCTTCAAACACTTAACCTTGAGATCTTTAAAAACCAATGGTTGTAGTCTAATGTCTGGCCCACAATATCTGTCAGCAGGTGCATTCAGCTGCAGCAGAAAAAATCCAAACTACCACTTAACAGTCTTTTAATATCTGTGGAGACATGATTTGTTCAGAGTCTTAACTGAGACAACTTTTGCTGCTTTATGTACTAAAAGAACCACTTTTTCCACTAATGTAAAAAAAAGCTCCAGACAGCTGTTGCAGTTGTTCAGAAGAAAAACAAACCTTGGTTGAAATTTGATTGTAAAAATGACAGAAAGGTCATGCTAGTTGCCATGACAGCCACAGCTAATTGCTCTTACATGAGGCAGTCTGAGAGGGAATGGCAAAGGATGAGGATGCAGACAGGAAAGTCAACAAAGGAGTGTGGCATTCCTTAATGCACTGAGAAAAATAGTAGACTGTGTTTGCAGAGGATTTTGTTTAGCTGTTGTTGAATATTTCAACATTGCTGCACAGCCTGTTATTGTAGTTTCACACAGTTGAGATTATTTGGTCGGGTATTGTGTGTGATCTGAACAAAACACTTATGCAAGACTGATATTAACACTGTTCCTTATTTAGGTTTGGAGAGGTATTACTAGACATCTTAATCTCTCTCACAGAAGACAGATGATTTAATTTCATTTATTAATCTCAAACAATCAACAATGTTGCAAGAAAAAAACAAACTTTTAAAACCATAAATAGAACACAACCAATCAGAAATTAACAATAAATAAATAAATAAAAATATAAAAAGGATCAGTCGAGAAGGAACAGGCGGAAGCAAATAGCTTATTTGGTCTTGCTTTCTGTATTGGTCAAGTATGATTTTTTTAATCTATTTTTGAACTGAATAATATTATGGCTCTGTTTGATGTCATTGTTCAGTCCGTTCCATAAGGTCACCCAACAAACTGGACACGTTTTTAACAATAGTTTGCAAGAGGTTGCTTAAACATATATGTCCTCTTAGATGATAGCCCTCGTGTCTTCCTTAAACATTGCACATATGTTACAAGGTAAATTATTTTCTTCATCTTTAAACATAAATCGTGCAGTTTTGAATGTTACAATATCCATAAATTTCAGCAAATGTTGTATGATCATGATACCCTATATATTTTCCTAATTGCTCATTTTTGGAAAGCACAAATCTTTTGGAAGTTGCTTTGAAAGTATTTTGAAGGCAAAAAAAGAGGTTTAACAGACTCAGAAAAGTCAAAATTGCAAAATGCCTTTCAGAGGGATGCAGCACTCTTGAAGTAGCAAAGATTGAGCCGTGATCACCGAACAATCAAACGTTTTTTTGCTTATAGTCAACAGGTCGCAAGAAACGTGTGGAGAAAAAAGACGCAGATTAACTGCTAGAGACTTATGAAAAGACTTAAACATGAAGTTACCCGGAACCCATTAACCTCCAGTGCCTCCGTATAACAGAAATGCAACTTACCTGGAGTGTCCAGAAGTACAAGGTGTTCAGGTCTCAGAGACATGGCCCAGGTAAGATAGGTTGAAACCTGACCACCACTTAACAAGACTCATAAATTGAAATGTCAAAACTGGGCCAAGAAATATCTGAAGACAGATTTTTCAAAGGTTTTATGGACAGATGACATGAGAGTGACTCTTGATGGACCAGATGGATGGGTCCGTGGCTGGATCTCTAATGGGCACAGAGCTCCACTTCAAGTCAGACGCCAGCAAGGTGGGCTGCTATTAAGGATGAGCTAGTTTGCCTTTTTCGGGTTGAAGGTGGACTTAAAATCAACTGCCAAAACTACTGCCAGTTTTTAGAAGATCCTTCAAGAAGGTCATGATTTTTATCTAGGACAATGCTCCATCACATGCATCCAAGTACTTGACTGCATGGTTAGCCAGCAAAGGCCTAAAGATGACAGAATAATGACATGGGTCCTTTCCTCACCTGACCAAAACCCCATTGAGAACTTGTGGGCCCTTATTAATCGTGAGATTCACACTGAGGGAAGTCAATACACCTCTTTGAACAGCTTTTGGGAGGCTGTGGTTGCTGCTGCACAAAACGTTGATCATCAACAGATCAAGGGACTAACAGATTCCATGGATGGAAGGCTCATGACAGGTATTGAAAAGAAGGGTGGCTATATTGGTCAATGAATATTTCTTGAAATGTCAATAGTGTTTATTTGTACATTTTGAGTTTTATTCTTACTCTAAGAAATTAAAATAAACAAGTGAGATGGGAAAATTTTAGTTTTTCATTTTAGTTGCGTAATAATTCTGAACACTAATAGTTGCCTATATATTCTACAGAGAAAGCCCAAATTTGCTTTTCCTTTGTTAAATATTCAGATTTGAGGTTTATTAACATTTCTGATTGACTGAGAGCAATGTGCAGTATTTGTTACAATACAACAAATCCTCAGGAAAACAACTTGGCTAATAATTTTGCCCACAGTTTATATGGTAAAATTAGTGTGCATTACAGAGTATGTAAATTATTTTGGTTTGAAATGTATCTAGTTTTGCTCAATATACCAATACTCCTGGCCATCTGATCTATTCTCATATCGGTAGAAACTCAGCTGTCGCTAATGAAGAACAGCTTGAGCAGAGCCTTCAATCTGTGATGCTGACAACCAGCCAAAGACCCTTATAGTTGCCAGCTCTGCTGTTGTGTTCTGTCTGTAAGATAAGTCAGTAAATCTGTCAGCATTACTAAGAAAAGCAAAGGGTCTGTTCTGCTAAATCAGGCAGGCAAAAATCAGTGTAGCCCAGGCTATTAATCAGAGAACAGTAAGTGAGAAACTACCTTGATAAACACAAAGTATTCACTAGTGCATATCTGTATATACTGTATGCATATACTAGATGCAGTCAAGGACACACAGACAAAAGCCACAGAAGCACAAGCCCACACACCCACCTTCACTTTGCTGTTCTTAAGCAAACAGCCTTAGGCTCAGTGAATGAGCATGTCAGCGGTGTGGGCTGACATTCTGTCACACAAAAGAGTGTGTATGGAAGCAGATGCCTCCTCCTTCCCGTTTCTCCAATATAACAAACGCTGATTATCCATCATAATTTGGACATAGATAGTTATTATTCAGGGAAGACAGAAAAACTGGGTTTGGATATAATAAAAGAGAAGCATACCTTCATAGGTATGCAAAAGTAGGCTACATCTGGTGGAGTTGATCCTCATTACAGTAAAGGGAGACAAAGAGTAGCACACCCTGCATCCAGATAGACAGGTATATCTGTGATTGGGTGGCTTTAACACAAGAAGATGAGGAGGCAGGCAAGCAGGCAGGCAGGCAGGCAGGCGGTGTGCCAGGGTTCTCCCCACAGCCAGAGACACTCTAATTAAGGAGCACAGTGGGGAGAGGAGGCGAGAACAACAGCTCTGCATTGTCACATAATGATTTTCTTATCATCTCTAGTACAGGAAACACAGCACATGTCTCCTCTGATGGGTGTGCATGTCTGGGTGTTTTCTGGGAGCCCCTCCTGAGGGTGGTGAAATCACCAAAGCCTTGGTGCTATTTACAGGGACAATATTAAAGTCTTCCTGCCACAACAGACTAGAGCCATGTTTGATAGAAATGAATGTAAGCAGCTACAGATGTAACACTTTTAATCCATGCATGGAGAGCTTATTTTCACTCAGTCATCAATCTATTTTTATAGAGGAGGCTTATCACTGGCCATTTAAATTGATGCATGTTTAATCCACCCACCCTATTGGTCTGCAAAATCATTGATAGATATATTTATATTTTCTGGTTAAATTTCTTTAATTATTGCTCTTATTTCCAGATGTCCAGATAGACAATAACAGGGAAGGGTTAATGAAGGGCAAAGGGGCATTCAATTGCAATGGAAATTCTAGAGCCAAAGTCTCTGAGACATTAGTGAGATTGTGCAGACAAAATACTAAGGCCATGCCATTTTAGTTTAGTTTAAGCAATATGATTTGCATTTGAACAATAACGCCTTGAGAAATACAGTCAGACGAGAGGGATGTCTACTTATGGAAACCGGCTCAGGCTTTCAAATGAAATATCTTACGTATGTCTAAATGAAGTTGCTTTTAGGTATGATCAGTAATCCATTTTCCTTTTCTTTTTTGTCCCAATCTGCTCCACTACTTAGAAAGCCAATTTGCTAGTCTGTCACTGTAAGTTATTCTTCTGTTAAAAAAGACTTAGACTTAGACTTAGACTTCTCTTTATTGATCCTTTTGGGATGACTCCCGTAAGGAAATTGAAAATTCCAGCAGCAGTTTTAGCAAGAAAAAAATTACAGTATAAAGACAACAAAAAAGACAGTACAAAGACAACAAAATAACAATAATAATGATAATAACAACAATAAGAACATTTGTCAAATAAAGAAACAAAAGACCATAAATTATTATTAAAGTGTCAGTGTTGAGTCCAGTATTGAAGTGATAAAGTGATAAAGTGACTAGGTGTGAATTTAAGTCCAGGTGTGCGTGTATGTATGTATGTATGTATGTATGTATGTATGTATGTATGTATGTATGTGTACTGTATATGTATGTATTGTCCTCTCTGCCCTATTTCCTCCTCCCCCCTAGTGAGGAGTTGTATAGACTAATGGCATGAGGGACGAAGGAGTCCTTGAGTCTGTTGGTCCGGCACTTGGGAAGGAGCAGCCTTCCACTGAACCGGCTCCTCTGGGTGCTGATGACGGTGTGCAGGGGGTGTCTGGCATTTTCAGTAATGTCCAGCAGTTTGTCCAATGTCCTTCTTTCTGCCACCGTCACCAGTGAGTCCAGCTTCATGCCGACCACAGAGCCGGCCCGCCTGATCAGTTTGTCCAGTCTGTGGGTGTCCTTCTTTGGTCCGAGGTGTACAGGGTGAAGAGAAGAGGGGCCAGCACTGTGCCCTGGGGGGCTCCAGTGCTGCTGACTACAGTGTCAGACATGATGTCCTTTAGCCTGACGTACTGTGGCCTGTCGGTGAGGTAGTCTCTGATCCAGTCTACCAGATAGGGGTTCACTCCCATCCTGATCAGTGGACCCCTATCTGGTAGACTGGATCTGGAAAAAGTCCAAAACATAGTAATAAATCACAACAAAATGTGCAAAAATGTGATGAAATGTTCACGAAGTTGTATCAAGTATGTGATTCTACACATTACAGCAGGTAAGGAAAATAATTGGCAGATTAAAAAATCATTAAAAGCCGAAAGTTCATAGAAAACTGATAAAGGCCCATGAGGGGGGGAAATGATTATGATGAGAAATGGATGGACTGGACTGATGAATAATGGGAGAGAAGGGGGAGTTTGACCAGATGGGCCCTGGTCTGCTTTGTGAGAGCAGCAGATGCCCTGACATCCAAGGCCATGGAATGCCCCCAGCCACTTAACACCAGAGCACTAAAGAGAGAGCACAGTAACTCTGCCTCGGCACATATGCGATATAGAAATATAGGTTAAAGGTATTTCCATCCTCCTCTCATAACTCTTTAATGTTAACACTTAGAAGAAGATCAGCTGGATATTATTCAATTATAACCTGGTTAATTAGATCATAGATAAATAGATAGTTGGTCAGAGAGCCAAGGTAAAAGCAAAAACAGAGCTTGTTTGTCCTGCTTTGCTGCATAAAAAGAGATCTGAACAATAGAAAGCTCTTTTGTTTGTAATATGTTTCAGGTTTATTTGAGCTAGTAATGGCTAAGACACTTGTTACGCATTTACATTTACACAATTACATTTTCAATTCAACAACAGATGAGCATTGAATCATTTTATCTTTACTACCACAACTCATCTTTAACAGTATTGATCAGTTTAACATATTCGGTTAGTATGCTGCTGCTAAAACTGCCCCGAGCACCATAGAAACACATGACTCAACATCTATAGCAGATGCCTTTGGCCGATGAGGTTTGGGAGGTGCTGCAGGACTGTGGGTTTGTGATGATGATGATACAGCTGCATACCAAGCAGACACCATCCTAAGTCTTCCTAGAAGAGAGCATCACCCTCTAGTGGACCAGACAGGCAAAAGGCAGGACTGAAAAATATCAAAGGTGTTTTTGGACTAAAAGAGTTTCATAGATATATGACTGGACTTGAAACTAATAAATTGGCTAATGTCATGATAAGACAGTGATATTCTATAGGTTGTTGTAAACATATCCTGTGAAAGGACCAAAAGCAACAGTCCACAAGTTCACCTGTCAATACATTCAGTGTCAATAAACAGGCGTAAATAGGGCAATTGTTGGGGAGTTAGTGAATATTAACTGCAGCAGTACTGTGTATGTGGGATCATTAAATTAAACTACAGTGTCCATGTTCATAATAATGAAGGAAATGTCACCCATGTTTTTGTTAAGTTTTAAACAACAACAATGGTGGTCTATGCAAAGAAGAAGCCACATCTTATTTCAGCTTTAGCTTCACAGGCAATACATGCTAGTAGGATAAATTCATTGTTAGTTTTGGTCTTTTCATTTGTTGACAATAAGAGAAATATAGAATATCACATTGTCCTTTAAACATAAAACATTACATATGACAATGCCATATACACCATCATCATCTCTTATTTCCCTAGGGAACTTTACATATCCATTTCCCAGATGATAAGTACTCTTACCACCTGTTCTGTCTCCTTTTCTCCATTATCAGACCACTTTTACTAACTTAATGTACAGTGTAATATTTGTTTTGTTGGATAACATTCTGTGCAGACTGTGTTAGGTATTTTTGCATAGTCAGTTGACAGCTGATATCTCTTTGGGAAAAGCCACTAACCTTTGTCTCTCAAGATTATCGCTTCATGTATGTAACTTCATAGGGTAAAAACATCTGATGACGATTCCTGCTTAAGGAATCGTCATCTTTGCAACAATACAAAAACTCAATCTATTTGAGGATCTTTTGATAGTCTTCACCCATCAGTCGTCCTGTGTTACTCCTGTAAGACGAAGCTCATCTTGAACCCTGAACAAATACTCTGGATCTGGATATCCCAAAACTGGAATGGGGAAAGACAAGCAAACTGTGACATAAAATGTATTAAGTACATCCCTGAAACAAGAATAAAAACGTCCTTTTAGCCTACTGAACCTGTATTTATCCAATAAAATTAGCTCTAAGAAAGTCTTTGCAACACTTAAGCTTATATAATATACTCATGTCACAGAGGACTACCGTGATCCTGTCACTTTTAATACAGCACTTTCATCAGGTCAAATTATTTTAAAATTATTATTATTATTATTATTATTATTATTATTATTATTACCTAATAGTGCCCATAAGTGAAAATGAATGTGGTTTGGCATTCAATGAAAACTATACCTGATTAGATTGCAGTGGTGAAAGAATTAGAAGTAAAAGTCCTGCATTCAAAACCTTTAGTAAAAGTATCTAAGTATTACCAGCAAAGTTTACATAAAGCATCAAAATTTAAAGCATTCAGGTCCAATAAAATGTTCCCGTCCCTGTTTTGCCTGTTTACATTTTAACTCCTTTATATACTGTACAAGTGGGTAGTTTAATCATCAATCATGCATATTCACATCACAGGACTTTTAGGCTGTGATGTAAGAGAAACCAAGAACTTCACATAAAAAGGAAACGTCTTTTTTATCCATGTGCCAACAAGACACATTTCTGTACATTTACAGGCAAAAAAGTGATTATTCTACAGCAATAATGGATACCATTGAGGACCACCATCCATGTTGGTCTTGTGGTGAATGTCGTTCCAGGTGATGACGTTGTTGAGGCCTGGGGTGACAGATCGTCCAATGGTGAAGGTGAGTCTTCTGTCGAATGCTTTCCTCAGCAGCTTCAGGACTTTCTCACCCTCCTCGCTGGCTGGCAGGAGGGCAGTACGAGAGGTGCTGCTGTACCTCACCCCAGGGTGTGGGTGTTCAGAATGTAATGGGGTAAACAACAGCATATATAACATTTAAATCTTGCCTTTAGGAATTGGCCAATACAGGTTCTCATGACCAAAACATTGATGCATTTATGTAAATTTATTCTAGATTAGGAGGTAGAGCTCATTATAACATCTTCCTATAATGAACTAAAAAATGACAAATATTGGACTTGATACTACTGTTAAAAATGGTAAGAAAAAGCCAGAATTCTGGGAGGCAGTCCATGGCAAGGTAATGACATTGGTACTGCATCTGAAATTAACCTGTGGCCCAAAAAGCATTCCTTATACAACAAACACTTCAGAAACTTTGCCTTTAGAACTGTACAACATCCAAATATATTAACCCCTCTCTCTCGTTGTCGCTGTCCTAAACACACACCTTCACACACCTCCTCCCCATATATCCTGACCTGTAGAACACTTTGAATACAGGGTTATGAGTTGCTTTTGGTGCATCCAAGATGAAACACACACAAACACACTTCTTCCACAGTTATGATGTTTACTGGTTTCTTTCATGTAAAAATATGCTCTAAAATGGGCTGGAAATACAACTTCTGATACACATTAAAGGGGTTAAGAGTAGAGCTAAAAAATTAGGCGATTAATCAATTTTACAACAAAAACCATTGGACAACATATTTAAAGACATCATCTTGGGCACGGGGAAACTCTGATGGACATTTCTTCAGAATTATTTGATATTTGCACAGGCTGAAAAACTATAATAAATTTGAATTTTATATCTAAAATATTATTCGAGAAAATGATCAACAAATTACTTGATAATGGAAATAGTCATTAGCTACAGCCCCAGTTGAGGCCAGTTAGGCCTAACAGACTTAAGCAAGTGACTTTGGCTTTGAAAAGACTTTAAATATTATGCCACAGAAAGATGTCTGGTGATTGTTATATTTCTCAGTTAATGGAAGCTATAAATTGCCATTTAACACATTAATTAAAGCAAGAATTTGTATAGCCTATAAAACAGATCCTTCAAACAATCTATCATCAAATAACTTAAAGAATTATGCTGTTGCTTTGATTGAGAAGTATAATCATATAAAACGAGTTGTGGGAAAATTATGGTGAAATTAAGCATCTTCATCCACCGGTTTTAGGCTACATCCATGTCTCCACCCCTACACTGTTTCTATAGCAACGGGAGGATGTGCCTCTGAAATCACTGCTTCATATCTCTTTAGGATTTCACCACCACGACGGTTAAAACCTAAATATTTCACTGTGGATGTTGCTTTTAAACAACGGGCTGAACCTTGAGGAAGAAATCTCTTCAGTTGTATAATGGTTCTATGACAACAAACTAAATTGGCGGCCATTTTATGAAACCTGAACAAGACGCGATGTATTAAGAGCAGGGTAGATGCTAGATTGGATGCGCTAGAAGTGTCCTGTCCTACCGTTTGCCTTATTCTGCCTCTGATTGGCTTACCATATGCTTACCCTAACCAGTTCCCATTCCTAAACTTAACTACCTCGACACGTCTAGCAGATCTGATCTAGCCTTTACCTCCATCCGGCTCCATGCAGCGCTGTCGACAAAAAACAGCGCCCTCTAGCTGACAGATGTAATATCCACACAGCTGAAAGATGAAGTTGGACTAGCCCTGTTTATATGAAGCCTTACGTTACGCATGTGGCTTCTATCTTCCGTTACAGGTGTTAGACTCACCCCTTGTATCCCTCCTGGGAAACTGTGTTGTTTGATCCACAGAGCTCAAAGCCAGGCAGGCTCTGCCAGCGGCGTGTCACCGTCATCGTGCCCTCCGGCTGGGTCCCCGTGCACTCTTCGTGTTGCATATCGGACAAGGGGGCTTACATTTATAAACCGTGTCTACATGCAGAGCAAAAAGAGTCAAAGCACTTTAACGTTTTCTTCTCCTGCAGTCAGTCCACCAGAGTGACTCTTTCGTGTGTTTGCCATTATTCCCCAGAATGTGACTACAAAGTATTTCCGTGTAACGTCATGCAAATGTATCCGAGCACCGAGGATATGTGACCTCAAAATGAATACAGTAGCCTACCAACCAATTTCCACCGATTCTTATCCGTGTGTATGAAAGTGGCGCAAACCATATTGTTCTCTATCTATGGTGCAAACACTGTCCTCTGATTGGTCTGAATTTGATATTGGTGTGTCAAACATTTCAATAATCAAATGTAAACTAAAAGTTTTGGCCCCCATGTGTTGGAAAGTAAGTAGGCCTAAATTTACTAAACAATTCTAAAGTTACTTGTAGAAATTGACTAAAGGTAAATATTGTCCTTTTTATTCCACTTCTTATATCTGACGGTCACTGAACTTTAATGTTTTTCAGTGGGGTATTGCTACTTTGCCAGGTAGTCTGGATTAACGGAAGTACATTTCCAGGATAATTGCCTAAAATGTTCCTCACCTTGCTCTCTAGCTGTTGCCGCTCTCAAACTCTGTTTGCTTTGGGAAACAATAACAAACTTCGAGCTAGCAAGCTAGACGCTAACAATGGCTTGTTTTGAATAAATTTTGGTTTTTGAATCAAGGCAGTTCTTTCGGGGAATTATTGTAAAGATTTTATATGTTTATGGCATGTCTCTAAGCTGGAAGTTTTGTAACCGATTGGAGAGGATTGCAATGGACGAAGTAGCCTACACATGGCATACACTGGTAAGAGCAGATTACGTTTAACCATGTATCCGTCTAATTTAAATATCTCATATTTCTGTATTGTTTGAGCAGTTAACTTCATTTTATATGTTGTGTGGCGTTTTCTTTTGCAAGTGCAAATGTTCCACCAAAAACAAGTTCCTTCCATAGACCGTTAAGTGTTTAGCGCCGCCCAAGACAATTGTGATTGGTTTAAAGAAATGCAAACAACCCCAAGCGTTTTTTCTCTTATCCCTGAATACACTCCACAGCGCTATGGAGATAGGTCTGGCAATGTGAGATTACATAACACAACAGTTAACCTAAAATATATAGATAGGACCCACTGCCCAAGTTTTATGTACATCAGTAATTGTAACTGACTTAATGTTATGTAAGTAATGGAACAAGAGTCAACATGCCTGGATTACGACCACATGAGAAACACACTAAATGCAAAAATGTCTTAATCTTTGACTCAAGGACATTGTTGACCTAAAGGTTAGAGAAGCAAGTTGTTGAACGGTAGGTCGTCAGTTAAATCCCTAGACCGACAGGATAACATCTGGGTAGGTAAAGTAACAGAGCAGTGCTTGTCCCTCATTACCACCACTGAGGTGCCTTTAGCAAGGCCTTTAACCCCAAACGCTCCTGCCGAGCTGCTCGGTGGCCAGCACATCCAGCAGCTTCCAGGTATAAATGTGAAACTGTGTGAATGTGATCAGGGCATTGAAAAAGAGAGGCTTCCTCTCAGTGAACCTTCCCTGAATAAATAAAGGTAAAAACAAAAAATGACACGCAACAAAGGTCCCCTGCCAGAAACCAGGCCATTGTGGTTTGGTGATATGCATCTTAGCCACTGTGACACCCCATACAGAAAAGTTCTTTTAACAATTTAAAATCACACCTGATTCACTGGAAAGTGGAACGATAAATATTCATGACTATACTTTAAAACTTTCAAATTTAACCTACATTATTACTCATTTGTAAAGGTAGTTATCATACAAAAAAGGTTAAATTTAGTAGTGAGTAATTTTTTAAGCTCTGTTCACTCTAAAGCAGGGGTCTTCAACAGGGGGTCCGCGGAGGTACTGCATGGGGGTCGCGAAAGTTTTGGTTGATTAGACTTTTCTTTTATATCCCCCCCCCCTGCAATTTTTTCCACTAATTGAAATGTCTTTAAATACACATTAACATGAATTCAACACACTGTAGTTAACAGATAAATGGAGGCAGAAGATGTCTTTCAGTCATCAATGCATGAATATATGAACCTGTGTATTATTTGAGTATCTTAGTATTGAATGCACAATAACAAGGTACATTTACACATGGCACTATAGGACCAGTTTGATATAACACAATTTTATACAATATATATAATTAGGGGGTCCCCGCTCCATCTCGCCATCAGTTTGGGGGTCCTTGGCCTGGAAAACGTTGAAGACCCCTGCTCTAAAGTCATGATCCAGTGGATGGCACAGAGTGCTTTAGCAGAGCTCAGTAGCTTGAATCAAGAACCCTTGATACTACAGGGAAGCAGTTCGGGTTGAGTCTTGATTAGAGGCAACAACCCCAGCTTGATTCCAAATGGACACTGGTATGATATTCAGTTGCTGATGATGCACCTGGTTTATTCAAGGCCCACATTGAATAATCACCACAAACCCAAACATAACTTTTTATTCAAGTATTAAAATGTAAAGCACATTATTCTGAATAACAAAGTACGAATCAACACAATTAGAAAAGCAAAACACCCAACCTTTTCTTAACAATCAATTTGTAATATGTGTAATCTTTCCATCTAGTCTCCCGGCTCCTCCTAAGTCATGTAATGCATAGAAATGTTTGCACAGTAGCTTTAGTGAACTACAATCCCGTGTCCCAAAATATTTCAATTGGTCCCTTAACTAAAATACAAAGGGATGAAAACATAAAAAAGGGAAATTGATGTATGGATCTGACCTGTCAAGTTAATGACAAATGAACCACTAGCCAAGCAGGTTACTGTACTTAGCAAAGCACTTTCACACATAAGCTTCATCAATCAGAGGGCTTTTTTCAGCATTTGGACTACATGAATGTTTATGAAGGAGAAGATAATTGAATACGCTTTAGTATACATGAAATGTATAGTATTTGTACTTAAATCCAAATAGTATAACTACAAACGTAATGCTCTTTACCTATCAAGTAACAACAAAATATGCCTAAACTGCTTACCATTCATTAGTAACATCATGCTTGATTTTTTTTAATCAAAAGTGAATATAAGAAAGGCACAAATAAATATTACCCCCATCCTAATTCAGATCAATTGTTCCCGCAACATTTTCTCTTGTTGATTTTTAGATAAACAAATTGACAACAGTGACCTCATTTTAAATGAGAAGATTAGCAGGCAAATCTCCCAGTTTGACAAGGACAGAGGCATAGATATTTAAAGAGGTTTTGTGCCTTTGATTTGGTTTAAGTGGTCTATATGCCCTTTTATATTTGACATCGTCGTAAATCTGGTAATTAGATGAGCTCATTACCAACAACTGAGGTAATGGGCTCAACACCTGGGAGACATACTGAAATAACAGGAGTGAGTGATGACAAAAAACAGGTAAAAGGTCTTAATGCATGTAATAGAAAAAAATTAGAAAAAGGTGATGAAGAAAGACATAGTTTTCCTTTTTAAGTAAAAATTGAGGGGCAAAATGAACATCACACGCAAACGAAGAGCTCCAAGCAATTGACATCAACTTGTAGCCACCATGCTAATAGCTGATAGCTGCACAAACCTGTTTGCTCTGAGCACTCTTCCACACAGAGGAAACAAAAACCATGACTCTTGACTTCACTGAGAAGGAAAAGAAGACAAAAGTGCCTGTGAGTGCTTTAGATCGCAATAACTTCTGATAATGAGTTATTTCTATTGAAGCAGTGCTATTCTGCCATATAACCCAAGTACCCAACAGGTAATTTGTAACAATCAAGACATACTTAAACGCTTCTGAGGAGGTCAAACAAAGAATCTGTGCTTGTAAGAAATAAAGTAATCCTCAGAGTAGAAATAAACATTAATATAACAATAACTGTCTTTATAACATTTAAGTTTGATTTCCTAAATAATATATAAGTACCATGAATTGCAACTTGCCACGATGCTCTTAAATAAGTGCATCAGATATCGGTCCTGTTGCCAACGGTGACAAGTAGAGGATTGTCTAATACAAGAATGCACTGCACTCAACGTGTTTTCTTCCATATGTAGCACTGGGTTAAGCTGAACTATGGAAGAAAAAATGAACAAACAGAGGAATAAGTAGTGGAGTGAAGTGGACTCTGCTGCAGCATTAGAGCGTGTCTGCTGAGGGACGGGCAGTTTCAGAACACAACCTGGAGCCGAGTCATGTCCACCACAAGGACACTCGGAAAGTCCTAAAAAGTCTTGGAAGAGTCATTTTTCGGGCTGTCAGTCCGCCGTGATGCCTTTCTCTCTGAGCTCCTCTGTCACTCGTACCAGGTAAGTAGGGTCTGGGTAGCCAAAACTGTCAGGAGAAATAAAAAGCTATCACTGCATCTGTATGAGCTCAGGCAGCAATAGTGCCATCTAGCCAAGGACTTCAACTGATAGCATTTCCTTGTCAGCGACTTTAATTATATCTGTCAGTCTTTACTGAACCCTGTTCTCAGCTACAACACCTGTTTGGGAAGTTGTTGAGGCTATTACCAAATCAAATCTCAGTGGCCATTTGCTAACAGGCCATACATACCAGCGGGGCCCGCCCAATATTGAGGTCTTGTGGTGAATGTCATTCCAGGTTATGACATTTTGCATGCCCGTAGTCATGGAGGTACCGATGGTGAAGATAAGGCGCTGTTCGAAGGCGCGGCGCAGCAGGCCAGCACACGGTTCCCCTCAGGGCTATCAGGGAGGTAGGCCACGCGGTCTGTTCCTGGGTACCGAACACCTGGGTTGGGGTGTTCTGGCTGTTAAGGAGAAGTTAAAACATGGTTTAAAAGGACATTAACAGCTTTAAAATAACTGTCTGTCTACTGAGTCTGGGACTCTTTGCTACTACAGTGATTGTGTTGCTTGTATTTATCCATTAGGTTTCTTTTGTGACATGGCTGTTTTAATGCAGCCGTTCCTTTGCCAACTTGTAATTGCAAATACAGCCATGTTTTACTGCTGTTATATATATATTTTTTTTACATACTGATGTAAACAGAGCTTACATAGGGTGCCCCCGCAGTGACACGGAGGGAAAAACAACAATCAAAAGGAAAATAAACAAATAAATAAATAAATAACAAAAACATGTACTGGGGAAAAAGACTTTATATATATATATATATATATACACACATACACATACATACATACATATACACACACACACACAGTATATAAGTATATAAAAATTTAGAACAAAACATTAAAATTATTTAAATTAAATTTAAATTAAAAAAACCTGAACTGGAACAATCACTTTTGCGAGACTTTGTTTTGTGAGAAGTTTTATAATGAACAATGTCTGTTGATGTCAATAGCTCTAGTTTGTGTTGTTGTAGCAACATGCTCGTTCATGAGCTTCTTTCTTGTGTCTCTTAGAAGTATAGCTAGTTTGTTCTCTTAATACAGCCATGGTGTAGTTAGCTAGCTATGTGGCAAACTCTTGAACTCACCGTTTCATTGTATACAATATTCACTAACGGCAAACATTGTGTTTTCATTGTTCCTGATTGTTTACATGCGTATCAAAATAAAGAAAAGTATTCAGAGAACTAAGGAGATGTAATCATGTTGTGCTACTAGCTAGATACTAGCTAGCTACTAAGGTTAGCCTGCAGTCATTGACATCAACAGTACACAACAATGTCCATTATAACTCTTCACTTTGGCATGTATTAATTCGTAATGCTTATCAAAATAAACAATGGACGTATTTAGACAACAAAGAAGATGTAATCATGTCATGCTACTAGCTAGCTAGGTTAGCCTTATTGTTTTTTGGATTTACAAGAACTTCCAAATAAAACTTGATATCTCGCAAAACAATGCCAAGATTTTGCAAAAGTGATTGTTCCAGTGCATGTTTATTTCATTTTTTTTTTCTCCATGTCAAAGTAAAGATCTCGCAAAACAAAGTCAAGACTCCATGTCACCTCTGGGGCTCCGTACTTGCCAGCATTAGAAGACAATATTTGTTGTTGTTGTCTAATGTCCCTCCCTGCATTAAAAGACCTGTCAATGAATTTGAGAGCTAGTTCAGATCCTGTGTTTTGAGTTTTGGTGGTTAGGGAACTATTGTTTACAATTGGAACCAATTGTACCTTTAATTTGATGTATATCCTTCTAAAACTGGATATAAGTTTTCAGATATCAGTCAGGGACAAATAGGAAGATTTGTTAAGTCAAGAGAACGGGCCAGATTGCTTAAAAAGATTCAATGGTTTATGTAGTATTACGTGCTTAGACTAAAGTAAAATAAAATCTATTAGATGTCATACTTTTTTTTAACTCTTCAATTAAATTCTAATGTTTGATGATTTACATTATTAATCCAAAACACTGAGTTAAGTTCATCAGTACCCATAGATAATTAGCTAAATGATTCCAGTAACAATAAGTGGCACTTACAGTCTGCACCTACACATGCTCTCTTGGTGTACTCACCGCCTGTAGGCCAGGAGGGAAGCTGTAGATGATGCAGACACACCCATAGCCTTCATGGCCAGGAAGCTCCAGATCAGGGTCTCGCTCTACAATCATTGTACCATTAGCAGGCTGGTTCCCAATCAACAGGCCGTACACTAGCCGACACACAGGACACGCTTTCTTCACCTTAAAGGCTTGATCAAGGCAAGAGTGACAGAATGAATGGCCACACCTCTCCAAGGTAGTCTTCTCCACTATGTCCCCCATGCAGATTGAACAAGTACTGTTGTCATCCGTCTCACTATGGGAAGCCAAGCTGGAGTCCATGTCCTTCCTCTGGGCTGCCTCATGGAGCATGGCGCAGGCCTCCTCATCAGCAGGCTTCCTGAACCTCTGCTGCTGTCTCTGGGAGCGCCGGGGCTGGGTAGGTGGAGGCTGAAGCAGGCTCCCCTCTCCATTTGACTCTAGGACTTCCACACAAGGCAGCAGAGCCCTCTTCCTCTTGGGTCCCCGTCCTGTTTGCTCATTTCTTTGCGGGCACAGCGGCATAAGTCAAAGAAGGCTTTTCGTGTCTCACTGGAGATGGGTCCATCCATCACCACAGCTCCACCATACCTGGAGTTTTCCACCGGCTGCAGTCTCACGGCGCAGCAGCCCCCCCTCTCTCCTCGCCTAATGATACCAGCACTCATCCCCTGCTTGTGCTGGAAGTCAATGAGCCAGGGCCGCCCAGCTGCAGCCAGGTAATCCCACACTGCCTGTGAAACCAGCACCTCGTCACTGCCCTGGCCAGCACGCACACTCATCTCATCAGAGGAAACTGCATGGAGAGGCACACAAAAGTAATTTGCAAATTATTGTATGTAACACAGATAGTCCAACAAACACTATTTGCACTTGTGTCAAAGTAAACCCAGTTGTAGAAGTTGCTCCCTAAGGCTATGCACTAGCCCATATTGCAATTTTCAAATGCATTATGGGGAATAATGTTATCCTTTGCTCAGACATTGATAGAAAAGTGTTTTGTTTCTGTTGGCGGTGGTGGCTATTTATTTTTGTCTAATATAGCTTAGGCAATTCGAATGATGAGCAACATGATATCTATTTCAGTTGTTGGTTTTGCAGTATATATGTGCACGTCAAAGTAAATCGAATGTATCTACACGGGCAGCTATTTGCAGTGGCTGCAGCACGTAAAACAAATACCCAAGAGTAGGCTAAATATCGCGGCATTGCTGAGGACGTTATCAGCTGTTCAGAGATTCTGACTGTAAACAAAGGAACCTAAACCCGTCATACGCGGAAAACATGAAAGCCAACCGACAGCCACAAGCATAAACAGTGACACTTCTTTAGGTTGAAAAGGTTACCTTGTGATCCCATAAATCCCTTCAATTGTGAATAAAGCGTCCTGTTGAACAGAAAAGAGAGGAAGAAAAAAACTGAAGGACTGGAACAAACGTTATCACAGCTGTTCGGTGATGTTTTGACTGAGCCATTCTTCGCAGGAGCAAAGGAAAATTCAGCGCTTTCGCAACATTGGTTTAGCCTTGATACATTTCGCGTTAAAATTTAGCTAACGGTTTACCCCCATGATTACTCACCCTTTTGCCGTAGCTCGTCGCTGCCTGTCAGGGAGGTTTCTGGCTGGATTAAAGAGCACAGTTCTCCATCAGAGGCCTTTATTTTTGACGTGCCGCTGCAGTTTATCCGCGGATAATAAGTATTTTGTAGTCAAGACATGATAGCCAAACGTGTTCCCAGCTCATATCTTTAGTTTTCAACAGCCCTTTTCCTGGCTCTGGCAAATGTCATCAAGATCCTGCACCTCGTCCCCAGTCTCGCCTGTGTTTGCCTTCCTCGTACGTCCTTGGGCTAGGCGGAACATGAATAGCATTTGGAGTTGCTCTTCTTATCTGGCTCCGACCATGCTAGCTGTGTGACAGCTTTCTCCAGGCAGATCATTTTCTCGTTCTTCTCATTTTAGGTCTGTGTCTACGCTTTCAGACCACGTCCCCCCTGTTGACTGTGCAGGAGCAAACATACCCCATTACACGGGACGATGGGACCTATCCGAGAAAGTGTGACCAGGAAGTTCGTCACTCAAACTGATATGATTGGCTGACAAATGGTGGTTGTTGTTTTTTACATGCTGAGAGTGAATCATACTTTTGTCGTGATTAACATCTTTAACGATAACGCAACACGCAAGGCTACACACAAGAGTCCAGCCTACGCGCCGTCGAGGGAATACCACTCACACAGTTGTAACGCAAATGAAGCTGACTCTCAGTCTCATGCCAACAATGTTCGAGATCCAAGTAGAATTAAAACGTTGTCATTAATCTTTTGGGACATGGAGTAAGTGTGCAGTGTATCTTATCTATCTATCTATCTATCTATCTATCTATATCTATCTATCTATCTATCTATCTATCTCATTATACTACTTAATCAAAGCTGGCTGAAGAGATTATTTTCTTAATATATAACTAACTGATACTTGTAACTAACTGATGTCTCTGTGTCATATTTTGTCAATGAAACCTCATGTTTAGAAATTAGCAATAGCTATAAATGATGTGATGCTGAATTGAAGAATTGTTGCACAAATTTCTATGTCTAAGCATCTGTCCCTCTTCTAATAAACATGAAATAAAAAGAAATATTGACAGATGGCTGCAAAATGCCTGCATCCAACATGTAGGCTACTTATGATTGATAAAGCCATACTATTTCCACACATTTAAAGTAGTCAGAAAATAATAATAATAATCCAGGGTGGGAGCAAAGCTGTTTGGATGGACTCTCCAACTATAAAAAAATAAATAAAATAAACACAGGGACTGTGCCTAAATCAACACAGTCTACATCCTACTGTTTTTGACTTAATACATGGCTGTCCACCTGAGTTTAACTCAAACATCATACTAGCGGTGTCAAATTGGACTAAGATGACAGTAGACTTCGATGTAGATGTTCTCTGTCTAAGACTGATTTACAGATCTACTAATGCAATACAGCTCCAAATACACTGACTTCATGCCAATATATCAACAACCTCAACACCTACAAAATCATGATAGTAATGCTTAAGCTTGGTTCATATGAACATCAGTGAAACCATGCTACAATCTGTCTCTCTTCTATTTTGGTTTTTGATTAGATTTAGGAGGTCACAGTGGCCCTGGCCGTGAAGGCCCATAGACGATGGATCACGGTGCTTTAGGAGCTCATCCAGCAACATCACACAACATATTTTACATAATTTCCTAAAACATATTCATACTTTCATTACACTTAATTCTTTTTCCGAATTAATAAAGCGTGGCACTTAGCTAAACTTCTTCAGCTAACCTATGGAGATATCTGGTGATCTCACTCATTGTGGTATAAACATTAAATTAAAACTGCTGAGGTGTTTGTCTCATTTCCCTTACATCCTAGTTCAACACAGTTTCACCCTTCATTGACATACAGTAATTGGCCTAACTCAAAATTAGCTAAAACATGATATCTAAATGTAATTTATTGTAATGTAATTGTAAGAATAAAGTCAATATCTTCATACAAAGACAACTACCTCCCCGAGCTGTAGATCAGAGCACAGGGCACATCATGTCATCATAAGCTTTTTGAAGTCAGTCCATTGAGACCGAACTATAGTTATTGACTCTGTATAGCCTTTTCTTTTTAGCTATTACGTCAAATGAGTGTGACATCGATGTAGGATATGCAGCAGTGAATCAGAAATGTAGTTATATCCTGCATGGTAAAGCCCCCGGTGGCTGAGGCATTAGTGTTCCAGGGCTTTTTCCATTATTCATTGTATGTTGAGCAGCTCTAGGATTTGTGCCTGGCTGACATCATCACTGCCTTGTCTTTTTGGCTATTTAATGGATATGTGTCACAAATTAAACCTTCTAAAGTTACAAGTCTTGAAACTGTATAAGTCTATGTTAGGGTGGATTTTCTGTTATTTTTTCTTTCTGCAGCCCTTCTTGTGGCCAACAAAAACTTTTGTTTGTCAACTACTTCCAGCCTCTCCATCTACAAAGTGTCTTCCCTGGTGTCCCTATCCCCCATAAGCCCTGCCATTGTTTTGGCTCTACTTCTAGCACTAGAAAGGCACATGTCTGTGGCCAGGTTTGCTCAGTTGGTAGAGCAGGCTTACATTTACATAGACGTAAGGGTCGAGTCAGACCTGTGACAATTTCCTGCATGTCTTCCCCCTTTCTTACCTAGCTGTCCTGTCCAGTAAAGGCAGAAAAGCTCCAAAAATAATCTTTAAGAAAAAAAAGAAAGGCACATGTCTGGCACATGGTAGTCATCTTCTCTCTTGTCTAACTGCTTAAAGCTGCCCAAATTGACCCTGTTTGCCCTAAAGTTAGTTTTCATGTCTTTTTTCTGCTGCTTGAGTGCCACTAAGAAAACCACTAGGAGTCAAACACCTGCAGCAGCATGTGCAACTGTAAGCCTCCACCATATTGGGTACCTAAATTGATAAAACTATACTTCACTCTGATATATGGCTAGGAGTGATGATAAAGAGACATCTCTTAATAAGCCAACTGACAAGCAAGCTGTGAAGGGAGATCCCAAGTCAACATTATAAGTTCTGAATACACAACTAAACTTTGACGGCACCTTCAAGTTAATTTGAGGTTGTATTTTACTTGATATTTGTATTCAATGTCACTATATTTTTCAACTCCAGTAAATTTAGAGACACTTATTCTACTTTTTACTTTAAAAGTGTGACACTTATAGTTATTAGCCTACTTTACAATCACAATTCACATGCTAAACATATGATGCATTGTAGCATATTGTTAAAACCTATAACACTCAATATAAAATATATACAAAGTTTCCCCTTGACGTAGCCTAAACTAATTATACTTAGGCTACACGGATCTAATTGTAGACCTATGGTGTAAACGTATTTACATTGGGTGTTCTGAGTCAAGTAGCCTACTTTTAACTTGATATGTGCAAAAGATAGGCCTGCTTTTAATCTAAATGCAGGGCTATTGCTTGGAGTATTTCAACAATGTGGTATTCTACTTTATTTAAGGGATCTAGTAGCCTATATTTTCTCCCACACAAAAGTGGAAAGATTCAAGGAACCTGCTATCATCAACTTGTTAACATAATTCAGTAGCCTACACAGTTATCAGGTAGGTAGGCAGGTCTAGTAGGCTATGTATTCATATAACTAGGGTGGCTATCAGTTCCCTTCCACCACACTGTGTATCATAGAGCAAGACTCGTGGTGGAGCTCTTGAGCTGCTCTGGAACCTCACTCGTTCTAGAATTGTCTCCGACGGATTCATGCTTCGGTCTGTGAAACGGTACGTCACGAGAAAGGAAAACACGCGATGTTTGGATTGGACGCAAACTGCTGCTGCATGATCTGTCGGGAACGTTAGAGAGTTAACCGTTTCGGTTTCAGTCATTATTTCAGGAGCTAACGCAAACATTATCTATATCCTGGTCCAACGAGGAAGTTTAATTGCTAATCAGTGGAGATGTAAGTCTTGGGTTTACTATGTAGTCATTAACGGTCGTAGCTAACTAGCTACAAGTCTGGTAAAGAGGATCACCCCGCTTACATTAGCTAACAGAGCTAACGTAAGCACACGAGTTAGCCTCAGCAGTGCAGACATACATGGCTGTCAAGCCTAAAATATACAGCTTATCGTTAAATCCACCAACAGCTAACGTCCACTGTCCTCAGCCAGTGTAATTTGGCACCACCATGTCCAAGATGACAAACTAGCTAGTTTTCTTACGCGCCGTTATTGTTAGCTAGCAGGCTAATGTCAAGCAAACACAAGGGTAACGTTGATGTTAGCTAGCACTGAAAAAACATGGTGTCATGATTACGTTAGCTCGGAAAAATTTCACTTTAGCAAAAACCAACTTACACCATACCATTAGCGTTACACGCGCATGTCAGCGATACACAATATGCCCTATTCAGCCATGGTGTTCTCACTGTGGCTCAAGTCCAAATAGCAATTAATCTTAACGTTACTATGAATGTAGCGTTAACTTTACCTAACTTCCTCTCATTGTGACAATTATTGCTATGACACGTGTTACTAGCTAGTTGTCTAAATGTAATGTAAGCAGTGCACCTTTTAGATTAAAATGGTTTAATAATTGTATTTAAATAAAACCGTTAAGGTAGGTAAAGATGTAAAGGATCGCACGCTCCCTAATCTTGAATGAATGAATGACGCTTTGGTCAACATGTATTACACCCTATACACGTGGGCCACCAGTCCCCCCCCCCCCCCTTATCATGTCAGATTATAATGTAGCAGGGTTAGAGTGTATTAATGTCACTTTAAATTATATTTCTACTTTTTCATTTATTTTTTTAGGCAGCCTGCAACAGCCAAGTGGGTATGACAGACGAGACTCTGTTTTTGTAGAGTTCTGCGTTGAGGACAGTAAAGATGTAAAAGTACATTTTGACAAGTCCAAATTTGATTTCAGGTAAGTTTCAATTAATATTACAATGTTATATTCCTGAGAATTTCTTATCCTTCCCAGAATCATCTTAAAGTCAAGATGAGCCTTAAGATGCAGGATGATGACAGCACAAATTGTTAGCAGTTATATAGGGAATATCATGACCTCTTTTCGCTTTCAGCTGCATCACTGGAAACAGATAATATCAAACAACAGAATACTGTGGACCTTTTCGGGGAGATTGACCCAAAGTACGTTTGTCACCTGTAGACCTAGGTTGCAGTTCTTCCACATGTTTTATTCCTTCAAAGCCTTCAACCATCTCTCTGTTCCACACAGGGCTCTAAACACAGGCGCACTGACAGGTCTGTGTTGTGTGTTTACGAAAAGCAGAGACGGGAAATCATGGCCAAGACTTACCAAAAGACAAGTCAAAGGTAACTTTCATTCTGTAAACAACAAAAACTTCTCAATCCATCTGTTA
>NW_022602633.1:30000-63954 GCF_008692095.1 Etheostoma spectabile | reverse complement strand
GCACTTACAATTCCTCTTCTGCTCTTTCCAGATTATGTTGTTCTGTGGGCTTCTTCATAAACAGTGATCTACAGCACCCACTGGGGCAGATTGAAGTCCAGTGTCAAGCATTCGTAATCAAAGTCAGCCCCTCCAAATCTCAAAGCTCAGGATTTCTCCCATCGGGTTGGGGAGTCAATTGCTGTCCAAGTGAAGACGTTCTTGTATCTCAAAAGCTTATTTCAAACAGTGCAACTTGTCCAACACAAAAACCACAATACTACTGAAAATTGGTTTATGGTCGCCTCCGCCCTCACACACGGAAGACTGGGGTTTATTTTCCGATGGGGAGATCTGTCTACCAGCTGCTAATATTTCCCAAGGCTAAACGACACTAGTATCATCTGCCAGAGTAGTTTGGATACGAGGCCCAACCATAGCAAAAGATATGACATTTTTTAAGAATGTATTATAGTGGATATACTCCAAGAAAGACAAAGGTTTTACAAAAGGATTGAGAATGATCCTGGCTATCAAGATATGTTTTCAGTGACGATATGATCACCACTTCAGGATACGAAGGAACGTCAGGAGACGAGCAGGCAGGACGGTCAGGAACCTAAGACGGATCCAAGAATGTAAGAAATGTAAACCTCAACGATGAGGCTAGGAAAGTTGAGGTTCAGGTAATTTATTCAATTCAATTTTATTTATATAGCGCAAAAACAACAACACTTATCTCATTGCGCTTTTCATAAAAGAGCAGGCCAGACCATCTTCTGTGATGTATTTACAGAAACCGAAAAAATATCCCACTAAGAGCAAGCCACTAGGCGAACAGAAAAGAAAAGCCAGGAAAAACAAGAGCAAGGAAAACTGAGCCAGAACTACCTATAAGCTTCATCAAAGAGGAAAGTCTCAAGCCTACTCTTAAATGTGGAGATGGTGTCTGCCTCCTGAACCCAAACGGGAACCTGGTGAGGAGCTTGATAGCTGAACACTCTGGCTCCCATTCTACTTTTGGAGACTTTAGGAACCACAAGGAACCCTGCATTCTGGGAGCGCAGTGCTCTGGTGGGGGTAATAAGGTACAATGAGCTCTTTAAGATAAGATGGTGCTTGAACATGAAGAGCTTTGTAGGTGAGAAGAAGATTTTAAATTCTATTCTGGATTTTACAGGAAGGAAGCCAACAGAGAAGCCAAACCAGGAGAGATGTGATCTCTTTTCCTGGTTCCTATCAGAACACGTGCTGCAGCATTCTGGATCAGCTGAAGAATCTTTATGACTCTTTTAAGCAACCTATAATAAAGAACTGGAGTAATCCAGCTTAGAAGTAACAAATGCGTGGACTAGTTTTTCTGTATTCAATTTTCGACAGGATACCTGAATCTCTGAATGTGATGACTACTGCACTGGGGAAACTTCGGCAGGCCTGGCCACGATTTCACGTCAGGGAGATTTTTCCGTGAATGTCATGGAGAGTTTAACTTCGCAGAGTTTGATTGTGCGAAGTCAATACAAACAAGAAATGTGTTTCCGCCCTGTTTCGAACAGGGGACCTTTCGCGTGTTAGGCGAACGTGATAACCACTACACTACGGAAACTGACGAAAAGCATTTATTTTGCATTTTGTGGGAAAATGCACCATTTTTATTTTACTGCAAATGTTCAAAAAGCTACAAAATAGAGATTTTAAACTAGATTCAGTCACAGATGCTTTGTCATGGTTTGAATGATAGCAAATATGTAGTAAACTAAATATTTCTACATGCATTGACTGTGGTCTGAATGTTGGAATAGCGCCACCTATTTCTTGATGTGCCAAATATTAGCTTGGGCATTCCTCGTTAGTATAATGGACAGTATCTCCGCCTGTCACGCGGAAGATCGGGGTTCGATCTTTTGCAACTCTCTCCTCTTCTGTCTCGCTCACAAATCCCTCCACAAACTTCAATTGGTCCAGAATTCGGCTGCCCGCATCATAACTCGAACCCCCTCCATCACCCACATCACTCCTGTCCTCCACCAGCTCCACTGGCTCCCAGTCCAGTTCCGTATCAAATTCAAAATCCTTCTATTAGCATTCAAGGGCATCCACAACCTCGCCCCCCCCCCATATGTCTGATCTCCTCCAGTGTCCCACTCCCTTCCGCTCCCTCAGATCCTCTTCCTCCATAAACCTCTCTGTCCCCCCCCGTCTCACCAACATGGGGGGCAGAGCATTTAGCTGCTCTGCTCCCCGTAACTGGAACTCACTACCCCCCCAACTCAGAAACATTGATTCATTCCCCCATTTCAAATCTCAACTAAAAACACATCTGTTTAAAACTGCCTATTCCACCTAAATGTCTATTGCTCTGCCTTTTCTGTTGCTTTGCTGTATAGTATTGGTTCTGCTGTTGTATAGTATTTGTTTTGCTGTTGTATAGTATTGTTTTGCTTTGCTGGTATAGTATTTGTTTTGCTGTTGTATAGTAGGTTTTGTTTTGCTGTATAGTAT
The DNA here is from genome assembly GCF_008692095.1 of Etheostoma spectabile. Classification (NCBI taxonomy): domain Eukaryota; kingdom Metazoa; phylum Chordata; class Actinopteri; order Perciformes; family Percidae; genus Etheostoma; species Etheostoma spectabile. The sequence continues at coordinate 61,473 of NW_022602633.1, read as the reverse complement.
TTGTTTTGCTGTCTGTATAGTATTTGTTTTGCTGTTCTTAATTATGAATTTCCTGTGGCGGCGTCCTTGAGTACCAAGGAAGGCGTTTTTAAATAAATGTATTATTATTATTATTTTAGTATCAGGTGGCTGTATTGGGGTAGATCGGCTGTCAATCACAAGATTATCAGTTGGGAACGCAACTTATAAAATTCTAAAACTTCAACCTATTGTTCTTGAAATGTAACTCAAATATCTAGAATGAAAGCTTAACTTTCTAGAACTGCATCTTAACATTCTAGAACTCATCATAACATTCTAGAACTGCAGCTTAACATTCTAGAATTTAAAGCTAACATTGTAGAATGGCAGCTTAACATTCTAGAACTTCAATCTAACATCTAGAACTGCAAAGTAACATTCTAGAACTGTAACATTTCAGACGTTTTAAGTAAGGTTTGGACTGCAACTCATAACTTAAGAAAGGCCTGGCTAGCTCAGTCGGTAGAGCATGAGACTCTTAAGCTCAGGGTCGTGGGTTCGAGCCCCACGTTGGGCGGTGGTGTTTTAGTGAGTGGGAATAACTGAGTTCTGAACTGTATAATGTGGCTGTATTGGGGGATCGTCTGTCAATCGCAAGATTAGCAGTTCCATCCCAGTGTAAAAATCCCTGAAATTTACCAGACTAAAATGTGCCTGCATTCTACGATCATGGCCTGTGCTGACCTCCTGTTCCTCACATCACACTAAAGTCTGGTGACAATGTATGTTCAAATTCTAAAACTTCAACCTATTGTTCTAGAACTGCAACTTAACATTCCAGAACTGCAGCTTAAAATAAAGTTGATGTGTATTTGCATTAATCAAAAAGAAAGTTGATGTGTATATGCATTTAAGTAGACCTTGTGGCGCAATGGCAGACTGTCAGTAGAAATAAACATTTTGATGTGAGAAAACTTGTTTTATTTGTTATGAATCTTTTTAGTAATTTTACATATGATAAAAATATCAGAAAACATATCAATATTGCAGTATTCATAATCAATATTGCAATATCACATTTTGTCAATATCGTGCAGCCCTAGTGTGTGTGTGTGTGTGTGTGTGTGTGTGTGTCTGTGTGTGTTGGGAGTGGGACTGCTAAATGTCAAGGGCTGGGAGGAGATGGAAGCAGAACAACGTGGTAGTACAGTGTGTGTGTGTGGTGTGTGTGTGTGTGTGTGTGTGTGGGTGAGAGAGAGAGACAAATATAAAAAGCTTCAAGTAGACTCTAATAATATAATCATATTGTTTCTTCCACTTATTAAAATATCTGACTTTACTGACATTATCTGTTTCTGCTTCTCTACCATATTTATAGTGTGTGATTTGCATAATACCGATCATAGCCTACATCACATAAAAAACTACCTCTGTTCCTGTCTGTTTTTTATTTCTCAAGGGGGTGCTGTGGCTTAGTTGGTTAAACTGCCTGTTGGTAAACAGGTGATCATGGGTTCAAATCCCAGCAACACATTGTTGTTGCAGCGATTACCTCTGTTTGCATCCATCATCATGTCTTTCCATGCCACTCATTAAGCCCTGGTAGCAAATGAAAAAGGCATGTTGCATTTACACAGAAACACTACATTAATACAGGCTTAGAGATAACATAAAACACATTAAATTCAGAACAATGCAAGTTTCATCTAGTTCATTCATCTGGTTTATTGGTTCTGTTTATAGAAACTACATCCTGTTATATCGCGTGATCATGGAGCAGACACGAAGCGGAGTGGATCTGCAGCTGGTGGAAGTCAGGGGTAAGGCCTCCTGTGTGGCGTTAGCGTGGCATTTTCTTGGTCTTTGCACACCAGAAACTTTTCTGACGTGGCGATGTTGTTGTTAATCTTGTCTGTACACATGGGACTGAAATGCTTAGGATCCCCATCAGTCATTCAGAACTGCCCAAGGTACTTGTGAAATAGGCTCTTTTTTTTCTGATTGATGGTACCATCTGTAATGGAGTCTGTCAGGCCTCAGGGATTTCAGTTTCTGAAATGAAATGGTTCCACCTAAATACTGGAGCATAAAACAATAAATATACTACAGTACAAATTAATAACTTTTGCAGCTCTTTTAAAGACTACCATAATACCTGCTTGGAATCAAAGCCATATCAATGCTTGGAAGGCAGCTATGCTCACCACTATACCACCATTGCTGGACAATATAACGTTCACTGCAAATCTTGCAACACATCTGGTCATTGAGACTGAAAATAAATGCTCAGAGATGCAACAGTGGCTTCCAGTACCTATGAGGTATTACAATATTGTATGAAGGTACATCTGCCATAGAAGGATGTGTGACCACCATTAAAGGATGGCTTTCTTTGTCGGCAGGATTCAAACTTGCGAGGGGAGACCCCAAGGATTTCAAGTCCATCGCCTTAACCACTCCGCCACGGCAACCTAAAAAGCAGAGAAATACCGATTTCCACTAATAGTGATATCCTATTCAAGGCAAGGCAAGGAAGCTTTATTTGTATTGCACCTTTCAGCATAGGGCAATTCAAAGTGCTTTACACAAAATAGTTAAAAAATAGTTAAAAAATAAAAATAGATAAAACACAAGAATAAAAGTTACAGTGCAGTATACAAAATCAAACATTAAAGAAATTAACAACCATTTAAGAAAGGCAACATCAAAAAGAAAGGTCTTCAGCCTTCAGCGTTCTGAATCAGCTGCAGCTGTCTGATAGATTTAGGGAGACCTGTAAAGACACCGTTACAGTAGTCAAGTCTACTGAAGATGAAAGCATGGACCGGTTTTTCCAAATCCTGTTGACACATAAGTCCTTTTACCCTTTGTAACTTCCATAACTTGAGGTATCAACGTAAATATCACTATGATCTGTATTAATGATATTTTAGTACTAGGAATCAGAATTAGGTTCGGCTCTCGAAGTCCAACTGTGTCCACAATTACACCTGCCAGATGGGAAATAAACTGATAACTGTCTTCATGGTCTAAATGTGTCAAATATTGCCGTACAATGCCACATTGAGTCCAGATGTGTTGGTTCCTGATCCATGCTAAACCCCAAAAGATCAGAACTATGCCAAGGGCACCTGGATTTGGTAAAAGGTTCTCCGCAGAGGTTTTGTCTTTAATCCAAGAGACTTTTTAGTGTTTTTTTTTACACAGAAAAGGTTGGACACAGTGCCCACTCCCCCATCCATATCTGACAATTGAAAGCTGTGGGGAAAGGGGGGTTCCAAAGCTAATAGACCATTCAACAAGCAGTTCTGATGCACTATACTGGCCCATTCAGGATGAGCACTGTATACTCTGACTGCAGCAACACAAGTTCAAATTTCAGTGATCCCTAATTTATAGTGATTACGAGACTGAATGCAAAGTGTGTATCCCCCATGTTACTCAAAGCCTATCACTTCCAGTCAATACTGTCAAATTTGGCGCTCCGTCCGATTACATTAACAACCAGGTGACTCCTCAACATGCCCCCACTAATGTACTGTTTACAGTCTAAATGGCCAAGGACATTAAACTGTAAGCTCACTTTAAACTAGATGTGGAAAGTTGAAAGGTTGATCTTTTTCACCTGTGCTGTGGCTTAAAAACCAGGTTCCACTGAGATTTGAAGTCAGATCGCTGGATTCAGAGTCCAGAGTGCTAACCATTACACCATGGAACCTTTAAACTTGCTAGAAAGGTTTTCTATGCAGTTTATTTCATAATATCCACATGTGTGACATTAAAGGCACACAAAAATAACAACAAAGATGAAAAAGCAACAATCACTGGCAAACTTAAGTCTATTTCCAGTCTGTGATGTCTAACAAAGTGTCTGTTGCTGCAAGTGTCTGACGTGAAATGTCTCCGCTTGCTGTAGAATAAACTTAATGGCATGTCAAGTTTATTTCGTCCATAAAAATGGAAACTACAGTGCTCATACCCGCCGTAACACCCATAAAAACCAGAGTATAATACAACAAATATACTACAGTGCAAGTACATAAATACGGTAAAATAGAAACTGTAAAAAATGTACATTTAAAGTGCTTGTTTTGCTGTCTGATAGTCTGAGGTATAAAAGACAGAGCTGACCGCTTAGTTTGTGTCACAGGAGGTCTTAGTCTACCACTACGTTCCATAACCCTACCAGTCAGATTACCACAGGAGGTAATATCTGCTGCAGCTCTTTTAAAGACTCTACCATAATACCTGCTGGAGATGCCGGGTCCTCATACATGTAAAGCATGAGCTCTACCACTGAGCTACATCCCCTGAAGATTTTCAGATTGTATTACTTTTTTCGAGATAGACATAGACTTATCTTTATTAATCCTTTGGGATGACTCCCGCAAGGAATTGAAATATCACTGAATAAAAGAAGAAACCTGGGTAAAAACTGTAATGTTGTTGTTGTATATAGCTTCAAAACCTGTAAATGCAACTGTGGTGGCTGGAAGTCAAACCTAGGCAAATGATTGCACTGCTACGATATAATCATAGTCGAAAAGTAACACACCTGTTGCCTTTCTGCTGGACAATACAACGTTCACTGCAAATCTTGTAACTCAGACTGAAAATAAATGTTAAGAAATACATTCATGGAGACAGGTGGCTTCCTGTACCTATGAGATAACACAATATTGTTAATGAAGGCACATCTGCGTTTTTTATACTGTGATGAGTCATTGGTATGCTAGCACCCTTAAAGAATGCCTTTCGTTGTCTCAATCTCAGAAATAACCACAGAATCACAACTTTCATTCATGTACTTGTGCCAGTATCAACCACCTGACAGACGCTGTATTTACAGCATCAGTTGTGTTTTTAAAACACCTAACCCGTGTGAGGGTTGAACTCACGACCTTCAGATTATGAGACTGAGTATGTGGAGACTTATGTACTCCACATACATTGCCAAACTTTGCGTAGGAATCGGCATACGCCCGTCCTACGCCAGTTTTAGGTCGTATGCACGTTTCATAAATGAGGTTCAATGTGAGCACAATAAAGAGTTCTTGAAGAAATGTTGTACTTTAAAGTTCTAGTTTTTTTCCAACTCTTCTGGTCACACTTGGCACTATTTCACATCTTTTGTCTGTAGTTCTCTATTCTGTCAGGGCTTAACTCTATCTCCGCCGCCTGTTTTTTTGTTTCTTGTTATGTCTTGGCAAGAAGTATTATGCTTTTGGGTCGTCCGTCCATCTCTACATCAGAATCAGAAATTCTTGATTGATCCCTGAAGGGAAACTCTGGAAAAAACCTTCTCCTTCGAGCCGGATTTGAACCAGCAACCTAAGGATTTCAGCTGATGCCTCTATAATCCTCCATTCTACCAACTGAGCTATCGAAGGAGATAGGACATATACACACACTTCCTATTCTTGTGAATGTGAAACAGGACCCCTGGAGGGACTTTCAGTGATAGAGAGCGTTTTCAGTCTCAACGCCCAGATGTATTACAAGATTTGAAGTAACATTGTATTGCCAAGTGATGGTGGTAAAGTGGTGAGCGTAGCTACCTTCCAAGCAGTTGACCTGGGTTCGATTCCCAGCCATTGCAGTAGCTTTCTTTGAGTTGAGTTGCTTTTTTTACAAGAAGTCAGCTGAAAGGTTACTTGCCCAACCTGGTTTGATAAAATCTCTTTTAGTAGCATGGTTATGGCCAAAATGATAATGACAAATACTTTGATCCATATGGAGATCACAATTACTTGTGGATTTCTTCTCCAAAGTGCTGGAAAGGAAGTTTTCACCAATTGTTGAACCTCAGGTTAAAAAGGAGCAATCCCAACACCCATCCCAGTGATTGACGGATGATTCTATTTACTTCACCCAGTTCAGGCCAAATGACACAGCTGTAACCACACTGGTTGGCTTCCATATGCCTATAGCAGTGGAGGGATTTGAACCCGCGCCTCCAGAGAGACTGGAGCCTTAATCCAGCACCTTAGACCACTTGGCCACACTACCTGCAATTGTCAACTTTCCACATCATGACAAACACAGGGACCGTAACTAACGGTATGCTTGTAAATGTTATTGGGAAAAAAACCTTTGCAAGGAAAAGCCAATACTTTATTAAATATGTTATCACACTTTGACATTTTTCTCTGGCATTGATTATTAGAAAATGGTAATAGCATTAAGTGAGTACGTTTCGGTGTTTTTGAATATGGGCTGAGCATTTACCATTTACCTGGTCTAAACTTGTGAACATCTTCTTTTGCATATTCACTGTAAAGAGCCATTACCGGTAATAGTTAAAGCAGATAAAAACCTAAAGAACAATCAAAAGCTTCAAGATAAAACTTACTTAAATTACAGATCAGGGTATGACTTTTATTCATTTTTTGTCATACTAAACTATGACTGTCATGATTTTTTGTCATACTATACTATAACTTTTAAGAATTTTTTACATGCTATACTATGACTTTTTTCAACATACTACGGCCTTTTTTGAAAATGGGAATTAGCTCAAATGGTAGAGCGCTTGCTTAGCATGCGGGAGGTAGTGGGATAAATGCCCGCATTCTCCAGAGGACTGTAGGTTCTTCTTGTTTTACAAGAACTACAAATTGGACTTTTTATGACATACTACACTACGACTTTTTATGAATATTTAGACATAGTATACTATGACTTTTTATGACAATTTATGAATATTTTGTCATACTATACTATGACTTCTATAACTTTTTGACATGTTATACTATACCTTTTTATGAATATTTCGACATCCTATACTATGAATTGTTTTCAACATACTATGCTATGAATTTTTTGACATACTATACTACGACTTTTTATGAATTTTTATGAATTTTTGACACACTATACTATGATTTTTTATGAATTTTTAAGAATTTTCAACATACTATACTATAACTTTTATGACTTTTTATGAGTTTTTGACATACTATGGCTTTTTATGTAAGAGGAATTAGCTCAAATGGTAAAGCGCTTGCTTAGCATGCGAGAGGTAGCGGGATCAACGCCCGCATTCTCCAGAGGACTTTAGATTCTTCTTGTTTTACAACAAGAACTACAAGTTTGGACTTTTTATGACATACTACACTACGACTTTCTATGAATATTTAGACATACTATACTATGACTTTTTATGACATTTTATGAATATTTTGTCATACTATACTATGGCTTGTATGAATTTTTGACATATTAACTATAACTTTTTATGAATATTTTGACATCCTATACTATGAATTTTTTCAACATACTATGCTATGAATTTTTTTGATATACTATAATATGACTTTTTATGATTTTTATGAATTTTCGACATACTGTACTATAACTTTTTATGACTTTTTATGAATTTTTGACATACTATGGCTTTATTTGAAAAGGGGACTTAGCTCAAATGGTAGAGCGCTTGCTTAGCATGCGAGAGGTAGTGGGATCAGCGCCCGCATTCTCCAGAGGACTTTAGATTCTTCTTGTTTTACAACAAGATTTATAAATCTGGACTTGTTACGACATACTACACTACGACTTTTTAGGAATATTTCGACATACTATGCTATGACTTTTTATGACTTTTTAGGAATTTTTAGGAATATTTCGACATAATAGTATGTAGTAGTATAGTGCTTGGGTTTGGGTAGTTCTGGTGCCAGATGAATGCATTTTACTAGTGTTAGGAAGTATTGTGAAATAGCCTGTCTCTGCATTTGTTCAGATATATGACAGATGATGAACTCACTACCAAGACAACCCCAAAGAGAAGCACTTATGAACACAATAATCATCAGTGTCTCCATTTGAGATGATCTGAATATGATAACAATGACATCCATCTTCATTTATAGTCTGTAGCATTGTCATGTTTAACTGCCCCAACAAGTAGCACTTACTGAATTCAACATTCAAGTCAATGCTAAAGTTAGAGTAATAGGAATGACTTAGAAAAAATTTCAGCATTGTTTAACCAGTAACCAAGGAGAATATCCCTTTTAAACATTTCTTTATGGAGGAAATCCTGGACTTTAGAGGTCAGCAAAACTACCCTAACAAGTAGCACTTACTGCATACATAACTCAAGTCAGTGCTTATTGCTTGGGTAGTTCTGGTGCCAGATAAATGCATTTACTAGTGTTGGGAAGAATTGTGAAATAGCCTGTCTCTGCATTTGTTCAGATATATGACAGATGATGAACTCACTACCAAGACAACCCCAAGAGAAGCACTTATGAACACAATAATCATCAGTGTCTCCATTTGAGGTGATCTGAATGTGATTACAATGACATCCATCTTCAGTTAGATTTTTAGCATTGCCATGTTCAACTACCCCAACAAGTAGCACTTACTGAATTCAACAGTTAAGTCAATGCTGAAATTAGAGTAATAAGAATGACTTACCAAAACAAGCATTTATCAAGAGACACAATCTAGAATGAATTATAACAGATTTCAGCTTTGTCCAACTAGTATTACAACGTAAAATAGCTGTTACTGTTAAGTCTTAAGATAAAATACTGGGAATCAGTTGTCAGAAAAACAACCCCATAGATTAGCACTAACTAAAATCAATCCAATGCCAACTCGAGTTAGACCAAAGTCAAAGTCTTACAGTAAGCAACCTTTGTTGCTCATGATCTTCTCCATAGTCCCGATGTTTCTTCTGGCATCTTCTGTGTAGTGATATAGAAGCAGTGGAAGTGGTTCCTTACACAGATTTGCCATCTTAAATACTGAATGCAGTCATTTCCACTCAACTCCACCTTCTTTTTGATCAAGTTTCAGTGGTGTTGTCTATTGTAAGGAAGGAATGGCTTCATGAATAGACAACCATCATCCCAATGTATGCCATTACCAGTCTATGAGTGGTCCAATAACTTTCTTTGGGGCAACTCCTTTTTCCTCCAGATAGAGCTCATTCAGCAATAGAAAGTACCACTTAGTGCTGATATCTATTCCAAAACCCCCATTCTTTTATTTATTTAGCTAGCGGTGGACAACTGGTGAAATGTACTTGTTCTGCATGTGTTAGTGTCTGGTGATGAACTCACTACCAAGACAACCCCAAAGAGAAGCACTTATGAACCCATTAATCATCAGTGTCTCCATTTGAGATGATCTGAATGTGATAACAATGACATCCATCTTCATTACAGTCTGTAGCATTGTCATGTTCAACTGCCCCAACAAGTAGCACTTACTGAATTCAACAGTCAAGTCAATACTAAAGTTAGGGTAATAGTACTAACATTTTAGCATTGTTCAACCAGTAACCAGGAAGAATATCCTTTTACAACTTTCTTCTTGGAGGAAATCCTGGACTTCAGAGGTCAGCAAAACTACCCCAACAAGTAGCACTTACTGCATACACAACTCAAGTCAGTGCTTATTGTTTGGGTAGTTCTGGTGCCAGATGATTTCATTTTACTAGTGTTGGGAAGAATTGTGAAATAGACTGTCTCTGCATTTGTTCAGTGATATGTCTGATGATGAACTCACTACCAAGACAACCCCAAAGAGAATGAATTATGAACACAATAATCATCAGTGTCTCCATTTGAGGTGATCTGAATGTGATTACAATGACATCCATCTTCAGTCAGTCTGTAGCATTGTCATGTTCAACTACCCCAACAAGTAGCACTTACTGAATTCAACAGTCAAGTCAATGCTAAAGTTAGAGTAATAGGAATGACTTAGAAAAAATGTCAGCATTGTTTAACCAGAAACCAGGGAGAAAATCCCTTTTAAACATTTCTTTATGGAGGAAATCCTGGACTTCAGAGGTCAGCAAAACTACCCCAACAAGTAGCACTTACTGCATACATGACGCAAGTCAGTGCTTGGGTTTGGGTAGTTCTGGTGCCAGATGAATGCATTTTACTAGTGTTAGGAAGTATTGTGAAATAGCCTGTCTCTGCATTTGTTTAGTGATATGTTTGATGATGAACTCACAACCAAGACAACCCCAAATAGAAGCACTTATGAACACAACAATAAACAGTGTCTCCATTTGAGATGATCTGAATGTGATTACAATGACATCCATCTTCAGTTAGCCTTAGCATTGTCATGTTCAACTACCCCAACAAGTAGCACTTACTGAATTCAACAGTCAAGTCAATGCTGAACTCACTACCAAGACAACCCCAAAGAGAAGCACTTATGAACACAATAATCATCAGTGTCTCCATTTGAGGTGATCCGAATGTGGTTACAATGACATCCATCTTCAGTTAGTCTGTAGCATTGTCATGTTCAACTACCCCAACAAGTAGCACTTACTGAATTAAACAATCAAGTCACTGGTAAGTGAGAAATCCTGGACTTCAGAGGTCAGCAAAACTACCCCAACAAGTAGCACTTACTGCATACATGACGCAAGTCAGTGCTTGTGTTTGGGTAGTTTTGCTGTCAGATAATTTAATTTTACTAATGTTGGGAAGATTTGTGAAATAGACTGTCTCTGCATTTGTTCAGAGATATGTCTGATGATGAACTCACTACAAAGACAACCCCAAAGAGTAGCACTTATGAACACAATAATCATCAGTGTCTCCATTTGAGGTGATCTGAATGTGATTACAATGACATCCATCTTCATTTAGTCTGTAGCATTGTCATGTTCAACTGCCTCAACAAGTAGCACTTACTGAATTCAACATTCAAGTCAATGCTAAAGTTAGGGTAATAGGAATGACTTAGAAAACATTTCAGCATTGTTCAACCAGTAACCAAGGAGAATATCCCTTTTAAACATTTCTTTATGGAGGAAATCCTGGACTTTAGAGGTCAGCAAAACTACCCCAACAAGAAGCACTTACTGCATACATAACTCAAGTCAGTGCTTGTGTTTGGGTAGTTCTGGTGCCAGATAAATGCATGTTACTAGTGTTGGGAAGAATTGTGAAATAGACTGTCTCTGCATTTGTTCAGAGATATGTCTGATGATGAACTCACTACCAAGACAACCCCAAAGAGAAGCACTTATGAACACAATAATCATCTGTGTCTCCATTTGAGGTGATCTGAATGTGATTACAATGACATCCATCTTCATTTGCAGTCTGTAGCAATGTCACGTTCAACTGCCCCAACAAGTAGCACTTACTGAATTCAACAATCAAGTCACTGGTAAGTGAGTATATGAATGACTTACCGAAGCAATCATGTATCCAGAGACACAATCTAGAATGAATTATAACACATTTTAGTATTGTCCAACTAGTAATACAACGTAAAATAGCTGTTACTGTTAAGTCTTTAGATAAAATACTGGGATTCAGTTTTCAGAAAAACAACCCCATAGATTAGCACTAACTAAAATCAATCCAATGCCAATACTTGAGATAGACCAACGTCAAAGTCTTACAATAAGCAGCCTTCTTTACTCATGATCTTCTCCATGGTACCGAAGTTTCTTCTGGCATCTTCTGTGTTGTGGAAGTGGTTCCTTACACAGAGGTGCCATCTTAAATACTGAATGCAGTCATTTCCACTCAACTCCACCTTCTTTTTGATAAAGTTTCAGTGGTCTTGTCTATTGTAATTAATGAATGGCTTCATGAATAGACAACCATCATCCCAATGTATGCCCACAGCAGTCTATGAGTGGTCAATTAGAGTCCAATAACTTTCTTTGGAGCAACTCCTTTGTCCTCCAGATAGAGCTAATTCATCAATAGAAAGTACCAGTTAGTGCTGAATATCTATTCCAAAACCCCCATTCTTTTATTTACTTAGCTAGTGGTGGACAACTGGTGAAATGTACTTGTTCTGCATGTGTTAGTGTCTGATGATGATGTCACTACCAAGACAACCCCAAAGAGTAGCACTTATGAACACAACAATCATCAGTGTCTTCATTTGAGGTGATCTGAATGTGATAACAATGACATCCATCTTCATTTACAGTCTGTAGCATTGTCATGTTCAACTGCCCCAACAAGTAGCACTTACTGAATTCAACAGTCAAGTCAATACTAAAGTTAGGGTAGTAGTAATAACATTTTAGCATTGTTCAACCAGTAACCAGGAAGAATATCCTTTTAAAAACTTTCTTCTTGGAGGAAATCCTGGACTTCAGAGGTCACCAAAACTACCCCAACAAGTAGCACTTATTGCATACATGACTCAAGTCAGTGCTTGTGTTTGGGTAGTTTTGCTGTCAGACGATTTCATTTTACTAGTGTTGGGAAGAATTGTGAAATAGACTGTCTCTGCATTTATTCAGAGATATGTCTGATGATAAACTCACTACAAAGACAACCCCAGAGAGAAGCACTTATGAACACAACAATCATCAGTGTCTCCATTTGAGGTGATCTGAATGTGATTACAATGACATCCATCTTCAGTTAGTCTGTAGCATTGTCATGTTCAACTGCCCCAACAAGTAGCACTTACTGAATTCAACAATCAAGTCAATGCTAAAGTTAGGGTAATGGGAATGACTTAGAAAACATTTCAGCATTGTTCAACCAGTAACCAAGGAGAATATCCCTTTAAACATTTCTTTATGGAGGAAATCCTGGACTTTAGAGGTCAGCAAAACTACCCCAACAAGTAGCACTTACTGCATACATAACTCAAGTCAGTGCTTATTGATTGGGTAGTTCTGCTGCCAGATGAATGCATTTTACTAGTGTTGGGAAGAATTGTGAAATATCCTGTCTCTGCATTTGTTCAGATATATGTCTGATGGTAAACTCACTACAAAGACAACACCAAATAGAAGCACTTATTTACACAATAATCAACAATGTCTCCATTTGAGATGATCTGAATGTGGTTACAATGACATCCATCTTCAATTAGTATTTAGCATTGTCATGTTCAACTACCCCAACAAGTAGCACTTACTGAATTCAACAGTTAAGTCAATGCTAAAGTTAGAGTAATAAGAATGACTTAGCAAAACTAGCATTTATCCAGAGACACAATCTAGAATGAATTATAACAGATTTTAGCATTGTCCAACTAGTAATACAACGTAAAATAGCTGTTACTGTTAAGTCTTTAGATAAAATACTGGGAATCAGTTTTCAGAAAAACAACCCCATAGATTAGCACTAACTAAAATCAATCCAATGCCAAAACTCGAGTTAGACCAAAGTCAAAGTCTTACAGTAAGCAACCTTTGTTGCTCATGATCTTCTCAGTAGTACAGATGTTTCTTCTGGCATGTTGTGTTGTGTTGTGGATGTGGTTCCTTACACAGATGTGCCATCTTAAATACTGAATGCAGTCATTTCCACTCAACTCCACCTTCTTTTTGATCAAGTTTCAGTGGTCTTGTCTATTGTAAGTAATGAATGGCTTCATGAATAGACAACCATCATCTCAATGTATGCCCACAGCAGTCTATGAGTGGTCAATTAGAGTCCAATAACTTTCTTTGGGGCAACTCCTTTTTCCTCCAGATAGAGCTCATTCAGCATTAGAAAGTACCACTTAGTGCTGAATATCTATTCCAAAACCCCCATTCTTTTATTTGTTTAGCTAGCTGTGGGACAACTGGTGAAATGTACTTGTTCTGCATGTGTTAGTGTCTGATGATGAACTCACTACCAAGACAACCCCAAAGAGAAGCACTTATGAACCAAATAATCATCAATGTCTCCATTTGAGATGATCTGAATGTGATTACAATGACATCCATCTACATTTACAGTCTGTAGCATTGTCATGTTCAACTGCCCCAACAAGTAGCACTTACTGAATTCAACAGTCAAGTCAATGCTAAAGTTAGAGTAATGGGAATGACTTAGAAAACATTTCAGCATTGTTCAACCAGTAACCAAGGAGAATATCCCTTTTAAACATTTATTTATGGAGGAAATCCTGGACTTTAGAGGTCAGCAAAACTACCCCAACAAGTAGCACTTACTGCATACACAACTCAAGTCAGTACTTGTGTTTTGGTACTTTTGCTGCTAGATGAATGCATTGCAGCAGAAGCAGGGCAATCAAAGCTATTGTAGAACTGGTTGAGTTGGTTTGCCCCCCCCCCCCCCCCCCCCCCCCACGCCCCCTCCATGAAGACCAGGACTAGGTGGACACCAACACTGAGCCCAGTATCAGACCCTGTGGATGTGAGGAAAGCATCTGTATATCTCTGCCTGCTTTGATTTGTACTCAACAGAGTTGAGTACAGCTGCCACAGTGGAGATCTGCTGGATTTTTGTACAATAGAGGAATGGAGGAGGACCAGGACCCGGAGCAGTGGACCAACCAGGTCCCCAGAGGACCAGCAGCAGGCCCAGTCTCTGGTACCAGCCATGTTCAGGTCAGTGTTCAGGACACAACAACCAGTCTAAACTAAGAAGCCGTTTCACAAGACCTAGATAGTGGATTAAGCTGGGGTTTTCCAAGGTTTCTGGATGTATAAACAAGGCTAACAGCTAGCCTACTCCTGACCAGGCTAACAGCCAGGCTAACAGCTAGCCTGCTCCTGACCAGGCTAACAGCCAGGCTAACAGCTAGCCTGCTCCTGACCAGGCTAACAGCCAGGATTTATAAATCCTGCAGTCTTTGTTCACTCAGCAGTGCTTTTACCTTCTTATTGTTATAATTAGCCTGCATTAATATACAACAGGAACCTTCTGCTGTTCAGTTAAGTACTGATATTATTTTAACATTGTGATCATTATTTAAATAAATATCCATGTGACAGTCATCTGTGCTGTGACGTTGCCTCTATGATTACTAACAAACTGCTGGTCATATTGTTGTTAGAAGTCTGGTGAGTATAGTATGACAGTTGCTGAGATCATAAGAAAAGGCTGATACAGTGCTAAATGAGTCAGTGATAAAGGATAATATATAACGTCCTCTGCAGTTTTAAAAACAGGTAGTTAGTCCTACACTTAGACTAGGCAACACAGGCTCTGATTTCTTAATTTAATGATCATAAATGCATATTGTGTTGAGATATTTCTTTTGTTGTAGACATGATTATAGAATATCAGCAGTTAAAGTTATTTTTGGCAACAATGCAAAAGAAGCTGTGTGCAGTCAATTGAGGAAGTGGTTTAATGGGAGGCCACTGATGCATAAAAGGTTATGCTTGCTAGAAGTCTTCCCCCCCTCCCTGTGAGGTTATGGTAAAGGTTTGAGGGAGAGAAGAGGGTGTGGTGCCATACAGGATGTTAAAGTTAAAGTGTACCATGATGATTGTGTGGTAATATGTGAGAGGTTTAATGGCCGGAAATAGTCAAGTAGGGATGTGTGTCGTTGGAATTTAAAATGTTATATGTGTTTAAACACTGTGTGTGAGTTGCAATATAGATTATACATTTAAGCCAAAAGGCAAAAGCATTTTTTCAATATAAAAGAAGACATGTTGGTCATGCATTAAGTTGTTTTGCAATACTCCTTATCTCTAAGATAAGGTGGTCTGGTACATTCCATTATAATCCAGCCTCTCCTAAATGTGTCGGAAGTAATTGATTGTTAGGGACGCATCTTGAGTCTGGTTTCAGTCCCTCTTTAAAAGCTCACTGATCTTTTGCTTTGCAAGTCCTGAACTGAGGGTCAAAAACTTTCAGTCTCATTCCAACTGAAAAGATAACGAATAAGCACACAAACACATCACATCACTGTGACCTGGAGACCCCACCCTTTGTGGATAAATCTAAGGGTGTAAGAGCCAAAGAGCCAGACAAATTTGGGGGAGAGCTGGGATAGTTTGACTCTGTATTTGTCTCTAGAATATTCTACGTAATAAAAAGGATTCACACATCAACATCTGAGATTCTGACTACTAATTGACTACACCCTGAGACCGGAGCAAGGTTTAGCTCCAACAGTGTTTAGGTGCTTGGTCAAAAGGGTCATGAGGGAGGGGTTTTTGTCACCCCCCATTCACAGAATGAGCAGACTTCTGCCATCCTGGGGTGAGGGGAGAGGACACTTCAATGGTTTTTATACATATTATTACATTACGCTATTATATTTTGCTGTTTTTTAAACTGATGAATACATTATTACAGTCATGTCTACAGTGGACATTTAGTTGATCAATTTCCTTATTTTTATAGTTTCTAGATTTCAGAATCCAAGAGACAGACAGAGTTAGAGGGAGGTATGTAGGCTATGCTTCATATTCTAGCATTGTAGATAAGTGTTTTTATTTTATCTTAATAATAATTTCCTGAGTAACATTATCTTCTGCTAACTTTTAAAGTGCTCATATTATATTTGTAGACTGCTTACGCATTCAGGTGGTCCACCATCATCTGCCACACTTTGTTGTTTCATTACAGCGTTGCAGTTGTTTCATTAAAGTTTTCCTGAAAGAGTTAGAATATTTCAGGACATGAACAGTGCATTTGCTTTCATTAAAACATGTCAGTAATATTTTCCTTCATTTTGTCATAAATTATTGAATGAAGAGTTAAAATTGTAAGTAAGAGAAAATCCAGGGTTTAAAGAAGGTTGTTCACTAACTCTCTCTGTTTGTCTGTTGCTATAGAAACGGGGAGGAGAGGGACCCAAACGTCACCACTGTCAGCACTGTGAGAAATCCTTCTCAACATCTGGATATTTAAAGAGTCATCTGAGAGTTCACACTGGAGAGAATCTACACAGCTGTGATCAATGTGGATCAGTTTTCACACAACAGTGTTACCTAAAAACACATCAACGCAGTCACACTGGAGAGAAGTCGTACAACTGTGATCAATGTGGGGCAGCTTTCACACAACAGAGTACCCTAAAAATACATCAACGCATTCACACTGGAGAGAAGCCATACAACTGTGATCAATGTGGGGCAACTTTCACACAACAGTGTAACCTAAAAACACATCAACGCATTCACACTGGAGAGAAGCCGTACAGCTGTGATCATTGTGGGGCAGCTTTCACACAACAGAGTACCCTAAATATACATCAACGCATTCACACTGGAGAGAAGCCGTACAGCTGTGATCAATGTGGGGCAGCTTTCACAGTGCAGAATAAACTAAAAAGACATCAACACATTCACACTGGAGAGAAGCCATACAGCTGTGATCAATGTGGGAAAAGGTTTTCTGTGAGTGGTAACCTTGAAAGCCACCGGCGTGTTCACACTGGAGAGAAGCCGTACTGGTGTGATCAGTGCGGGAAAAGGTTTTCTCGCAGTAGTAGCCTTAAAAATCACCAGCTCATTCACTCTGCCTCGTTGTGAACATGTTTCAGAGCCAAGCTGTTTTCCTCTTCTTCCTCATGCCTTGATAGGTGTGTTCTTATATTCTGATCTTCTCTCCTCATTGAAGGCTGACCAGCAGTAATGACCATTTAAGATTAGGAAATATAACGTGTTTGCATTAAAACACTACCAAAGGAAACACATTCTTCTGCTTTGATTTAGGCAGACTTGTTGCTGCAATAGGGTATTGCTGCCCTCTACTGTTTGTTACCGACATTCACATAAATTATTCGTTTTTTATTATAAAGTCCACAACTGAAAAACCATCCTACTGAGAGTAATAAATATAGATTATAAATTGAACAGTCAGCATAATTAAATGTTCATTTAAAGCTTGGATCCCAAACTTACATACAGTGCCCTCAAGTCAACCTTGCACAGTGTTCCAGACTCCACTAATCCACAGCTGCTGAAGCGCCTCGCATGGATGTCCCTTCATCATCTTTATCCAGCTCCCGACAGAACATGTCCACATTCTTGGCTGTAGTGAATGTGAGCATTCTTCCTCCACCAGCTACTTTCAGGGTGGCTGGATAAATAAGAAAGTTTGAGACGTCTTTAGCATGTAATTTACGCTGTACTCCTATACATTCCTGACACTGCTGGGCAGTGAGAGCACTGTAGCCAGGCTTAAAATGCAGCGTTGCATTGGAGTCCTGAATCGGGCCGTCCTGCTGCCTCCTGAAGGACTGCCTGGCGGCCCTGGTATCTCAGACACCTTCAAATCAGCGTATGTGTCAGTGTACCCTTGCCGTTGATTCTGTGTGCTCTGTCCATGTTGATGGTGGCCCTGTTCTGTAAGGAGGGAATCCAAACCAGTAGCTGTTTCTGCAGGAATCCCACTGGATTGTCTTTTTCAGTCCAATAATGCGCACATTGTTGTATCTCAATCTGTCCTCCATTTTGGCTAGCTTAAACTCAAATTTCTTCTCGTCATCAATGCAGGTTTCTTATCTGCCTGTTGTCTCCCTGCCTCTCAAGCTCTGTCCTGATGTGTTGCGTCAATGCTTACTTTACTGCGTCGTGGACCGCTGATTGAAGAACATTTGTTGCTTTTCCAGAACCTTTTTGCGCCTGCAGACATTTCACTAAGTCACAGTGGTAACAAATAAAATGACTGACGTTGAATGAGAAAGAATGACCTGGTTTTATTGTAAAATGCATAGGAGGATGCGGAGCCTCAGCTCTGAGCAACCCTTGCAAACACCGGTCACGGTCCATGGTTTAACAACCAATGTGTGGACTTTCTAAATTTGGACTTTAGGTCAAATTCAGTTTAAAACCTTTTAAAGTCAACTCTGCCTGAACAGTGTAATTGATTTTAACAAGGTGCCCTTAAAGTTGTATGTCTGCATTAGCTTAAGTTAAGTGTATTGTCTTGTTCGTGTTGTAGTATCTATAGAGATTTGTGATGTAGTATGGAACCATTGTCCTGTCTTTTATGTTTTATGAAACTTATTGCCGCCTGTCTCGGCAGGACTCCCTGGAAGAATAGTTATTGTAGCTCATTGGGATTGTTCCTGGTTAAATAAAGGTTAAATAAAAAATAAAATTAATCTGTAATAAGTCCAAACATTCTTCTCTTCATTACCGACATACTGGAAGTCGGCCATGTTTAATTGGATGCTCTCCAGTTATTGTTGTTTGGTAGATTGACATTATATTTTCCTACTTTGGGGACTTTTCACTTCATATTCTTTGTCTGACATTTTCTATTCCCTGTTTGTATTTTCTGTAACTGCATGTGGTTTTAAATCTGTTGGAGTTTCTTCAGACTAAAGCAAAGACACTGATGATGTCATCCAAAAGACACATAAAGGACAGCAACCTGTTTCCAGAAGACACTAAAGAATGACGGAGCAGCAGGAAACAGAGCAGCTCAAATAGCAAACAGCTGATTTATTCATCTGACTCGTAGAATAACGCCAATGATTGACTTGTTTTAAATGTCTGGGAATGTGGAACAGCTCCATGCTGACTACCTGAAATAAAACAAGGCCACATGCTGATTATTGGGGACTTGATTTGATGGATTTATTCTTCCTGTTGTGTCTCTGTTTAAACTCCTAATTTAAAGGTAAAGTCAGGGTCCACTAAAGGTTGTGTTGTTGTTGCTGACAGACTCAGATCATTATTCTAAGTGTGTGACAACATTATGGGATGGATCCCTGCAGAGATAGACCTGTTAGTTAAAGAGGAACATCCTTTTAGTTTAGATCCTTTAGTTTCCAACCAGACCAGATCGGTGATTGTAGGAACAGTGGAAAGATGAACCAAGACGGCTTTTCATATATACATTTTCTTTTTCTACTGACTATAGTTGTGTTTGTTATTAACAGAAATCAACCTGTCGACAAGAAGCTTCTTTTTTCATGTTCAGGAGAAGGCCTGTTTCCAGCCAGACTATGAATTGATTCATGAAATCCCTGTTATTAATATCTAGTCAGTCCCATATGGTCTAGTGCAGGGGTTGGCAACCTTTACCACTCAAAGAGCCATTTGGACCAGTTTCACACAGTAAAGAAAACACTGGGAGCCACAAAACCCTTTTAAAATTTAAAATGAAATAACACTGTATATAACACATTTGTGCTATGTATAAACAAACTAAACTGTGTTACATTTATGAAATCAATGAACGACTGCAGAGAAAATGAAATAACATTTCTGCATGCAACAAATCATTTTTAACTCCAAAAAAAAACAAAAAACGTTGGGTTAACGGTTTGGTAAAATAGGGCTAGCACTGTCAACTTGGCTAAAATGGCAAAAAGGTCCTCAGGGTAAAGGACACACAGGGCAGCGCATCCTTTACCCTGAAGAGCTGTGTTCAGGTGTTCAGGTGCGCTGTCATGTCTACGAGACCCAGCCACTCTGGTTGTTCCCGGTTCGTCCAGTAACGAACAGAACTGACGGGGAATTAAACCTTTCGCCATTAATTTGCTCAGAATCTGAATGACAACATTCATGACTTCTGTGCATTCCGGAGGAAATGTTTGAGCACACAGGTCTTCTTGGTGCAGGATGCAGTGAAAAGTCAGCAACTTCCTGTCCAGCAACTTCTGCAGCAAAGCCACAAAGCCGTTGTGCGCGCCTGTCATACTCGGTGCTCCGTCTGTACCACTGACACCGGGGGGGGTTATTCCTCTTGCTCTTAAACAATTCAAGACAGCCTCACAGACCCCCCCCCCATGTTTGGCCTTTAAGTGGTATCAACTGGATCATTTTTACTTGTGGCCCAGTTGAGTTTACATACTGGCAGAACAGCGCAATTTGTTCAATATCACCTTAGTCTTTAGATTCATCACAGGCAGTTGAGGAGGCCACAGGCCACAGCTGAAATGATGTCTTTAATTTGCTGTACAAACTAAAATAAAATACATTTTAATTAAATATTCATTAAGTATTTTTTAAAAGCTGAGCCGCATCAGAGGGATCAAAGAGCCGCATGCGGCTCCGGAACCGCAGGTTGCCAACCCCTGACTCAACTGTACTAAAATGGCCCCCACAGTCACCAGATCTCAGCCCAATAGAGCATCTTTGGGATGTGGTGGAACGGGAGCTTCGTGCCCTGGATGTGCATCCCAAAAATCTCCATTAACTGCAAGATGCTATCCTATCAATATGGGCCAACATTTCTAAAGAATGCTTTCAGCACCTTGTTGAATCATAAGGTTTATAGTAAGGGCATAGAATTGAATATTCCCAGAAATACTTGTTACTAACCTAGCTCTGGGGAGTCACTCCCCGGAGTCCTCATGTTCTTTTTTCCCCAGCATGTTCCCTTGGATCTGGGAGGCTCCAAAATCATGGTAGCAGCTGTCGCCATGGTCCCGCTACACGTTTTGCGATGCCATGTTCATCTGCTACACTCTGTGGTGCCCTGCTACGTCCTGCTGTGCCTTGTAATGCCGCACAGTGCCCTGCTATGCCATGAACTACTACAAAGAACTTCTACAAACTACTATTTTTTCTAAACCCAACAGGCCCGTCAGACTCCACCTACCAACAAAGGTAACCACATGGTGGAGCCCCAGCCATTGTTTTGATGCACCATAATCTTATTCCACATAGAGTGTGTGGGGGTATAGCTCAGTGGTAGAGCATTTGACTGCAGATCAAGAGGTCCCCAGTTCAAATCTGGGTGCCCCCTGCAAGAATGTTTGTACCCTATCATATATATGATAGTTCTTGTTGTTGATGATACTTGAAAAAAGCATGCATGTAACTAATGTTGCTTCTTTCCAGAAACCCTTGTGCTTTCTCCCTTGTCAGATTTCCTTGGATTGTGGTGGCACCTGAGTAGTGAATGCAGCTGCTGCCATGGTCCTGCTAGACGCCCTGCACTATTACTGCTACTATTATTAGTAATAGTTCTTTCTACCTTTACTGCTGCCATAATTACCACCGGTCATCTTTTCAATCCATTCTCTCTCTCTCTCTCTCACCCTCTCCCCCAACTGGTTGTGTCAGATGACTTCCCACCATGAGCCAGTTTTAGTTTGAGGTTTCTGCCTGTTAAAAAGACATTTTTCCTCGTACAGTGAGGAAAATAAGTATTTGAACACCCTGCTATTTTGCAAGTTCTCCCACTTCTCAAATAAATAGCTGATTTAATAGCTGCTACCAGCTGGTCTAAAGCTAATATAGTTAGCCCAAAGAAACAAGCAGAAAGCTGCTACCAGCCAGGCTAAAGCTAATACAGTTAGCTCAAAGAAACAAGCAGAAAGCTGCTACCAGCCAGGCAGGTCCTGCACTTGACGTGTTGCTGCACACGCCAGATTGCTCCATGCGTACCTGGTCCTGCAGTGGCAACCCCATGAGGTCCTTCCGGTTTGCCACTCCTAGCTCCTGCAGCCGCCGCTCAATGAGGCTGATGGTGGCCTCCTTTGGTCTGGCCACTCCCCAAACTTTGTCTGCAGCTTGCTGGACCCCTCACTGACGCAGAAGCCACAGTCCACATACAGCAGCAGTGTGGGTGCAATGGCTGACTGATGATAGAAGCTGGACGTGCATTGTCTTGTTCTTACATGTCAATTGCATTCTGACTTTGAATTCAAATATTTGGCATCCAAGAAAATTTTGGAACTGATGATGTATCAGTCATTTTTTTGGTGGTTTCTTGGTCACAGCAACAAGCTTGATCATTGACATACAGTTGCACGTGTTACACCACTCAGACGGAGACGCTGATAGTAGTGTATAAAAGTTCAGTTTATTCCTTCACAGTAGGATTGTTCACACAGCGAGTTCGAGTTCACTACCGCGGACACACACCAAACGTGTCTCTCCTTTACTACACGGCCTCAACTTCTCCGCCAAAAGTGTCTTCTTCTTACCATGTATTACAGTAAGTTTTAACCACAAACCACTACACAGCTAGCCCCCTACTGGCAGGATGAAGAACTGCATACTTCAATGCATTACTAAATAGAATGCAGCTAAATTATGTGTTGTCTGTAAACCAAACAAAATACTTTCGATAAGGTTCATTCCAGGTGCTACATTCCTCCCCTGCAAAATAAATGTTATCCTTAACATTAGCATAAACTTCTTTTGTCACATGGCAAATGAAAACATTGCAAACATTGTATTGGCAAAACCTTTCTTTTGAAAGTAAGAAACAAGTAAATAATATTAGTGCGTTCCACAGGTTTGACCCTTATAATATCTCCCCATTGTCCACCATGTGATGTAATCACATTCCACTCATAAATGACGCCATTAAGCATTTTAAACTTCAGTATAGTTTACCTCCGAATAGTTGTGACAATAGTGCAATTGCATGTGTTTTCTTCTACACAAAACCATTTCTGTTCCTTCAATATCTTCTCCAAAGACTTCTAATTTTTATAGTCTGAAAACATAACATAACATAAGTTTTACTGTTTCAATGCCAATGTTTACTTAACCAAAAATTTGGACTCTTATGTCACACCTAAACCAATACTTAGCTTCTGGAATATTAGCCACTTTACATCACCATCAGAAATTCAATCAGTAAAGTATTAACAATATAGGATCACAGTCATTAACTGGACTTAGCTTTTTTTTCTAATACTCTTTCTCAGATGATACACTTAATTGCAGTCAGTATTCAGTTCACAAGCAATTCTACAGTGTTCACATTTTTTTTTTCTTCTACAACAGTCCATGTTCAACCCACAAGCAGTCCTTTAGTAGTAGCCTATAGCAATGAGTGGAGGATAACCCAGCTGGGGTCCCCCACATCTGTGGAGGTGGCCAAGGCATACAGTATTGTCCATATCCTGGGGCCAGTGCATTGATATAGAGTGGGTTAGTGCAAAGCCCCACCACACGATGCGTTGGATGACCTAACGAGTCATACGTCAGTGTTTCTCTGGGTCGTCTCTCCCTCTGTGAACGACGTGGTTGCATGTCAGTAAGTTCTGACTCCTGGTTGACAGGACAGTCTGCAGCTGAAACCTCTTCGGTACTACCTATGTCCCTTTCTGTAGTGTCCTGGGCCACTAGCACGGGGGCAGGAGTTTCAACCCTGACCTCCTCTGTTTCAGCCTCAGCTTCCGGCTGAATTATTTCAGGAGCATTTTGAGGTGCAACATTTTGCTCTCCAGGCTTGTGGTGATGGTGTCTCAGTCTATTAGCCCAGTAGCATTCATCATCACTTGAAGTCTCCAAATCCTCTGAAGTATCTTTTGTTTTACTTTCCCTGTGTCTCTTTGCTTTTGAATATGCAGATTCTTTCCAGTTTTTTTAGCTGGTTCCTGCTGTGGTAATGCATCACAGGGCATTAACATGTTACGATGGAGGATTCTGCTATTCCCTGTGCCATTTTCAGCCTTGACTTCATAAACTGGGCTGTCTCTGCCCTTTTGAGAAACCACAATATGTATTTGCTTTTCCCAATATGAGCGCAATTTCCCAGGCCCTCCTCGTTCCGACATGTTTCTAACAAGGACTCTGTCACCTGGAGAAAGCATTGCACTTTGTCTCTTTTGATCATAGTATGTTTTTCCTCTTGCTGTAGTCTTTTTGATAGTTTTGGATGCAATGTCATATGCTTCTTTCATTTGTTGCTGCCATTTTTTTGCATATTCCTCATAGGAGTTACATCCTTCCTCCTCATTTATCCCAAATATTACATCAATTGGCAAGCGTGGCTTTCTACCAAACAGCAGATAGAAAGGGGAATAACCTGTTGCTTCACTGGTCGTACAATTGTAAGCGTGTACAACTTTGCTCACATAGTCACTCCAATTTCCCTTTTTCTCCTCATCCAAGGTCCGCAGCATAGATAACAATGTACGATTAAATCTTTCAGCTGGGTTCCCTTGTGGGTGGTAAGGAGTTGTTTTAGAGTTTGCAATGCCCGTGTATTTCTGTAGTTGTCTGAATAAACGGTTCTCAAATTCTCTGCCTTGATCATGATGAATTTTAGCAGGGAATCCATATTTCAGGGCAAAATCGTTGAAAATCTTATCTGCTGCTGTTTTGCCTGATTTGTTACGGGTTGGGTATGCTTGAGCAAACTTGGTAAAGTTGTCAATAATTACCAAAATATACTCATACCCTCCCCTGCTTTTTTCAAGGTGAAGATAGTCAATAGAGATGATCTCAAATGGTGCTGTAGCAGGTATGTGACACATGGGAGCTCGGGTATGGACTGCAGGTTTCTTTTGATAGTTACATTTACACACCTTTGCAATAAAAAACTCAATGTCCTTCTGCATCCCAGGCCAATAAAACCTCTGTCTAGCCAGGTGCAAAACCCGTTCCACCCCCAGGTGACCCATTTCGCAATGGAGATATTTGTAAACCAACTCTTTGTACACTTCCGGAAGCACAATTTGACTACATGTTGCCGTTTTGCGTTTTAACAAACCCTCTTGAGAGACATACAATCTTTTCCACTCATGGAACAGTCGTTTACCTTTCATCTTGTCTGGTTTCTCCCCAGACTTTTTCAGCTGGATTACATAAGAAATGGCGGTGTCTTGCAGCTGCGCCTTCAGTAGCTCTTGCTGTGTTATCTTTATGTCTGACTGGGCATCTGCAGCTATTTCTTGCACATACGGGCTGCAGGTCACTGCTGAGATCCAGTCCACATCATGTTCTTTCTGATTTTCGACTGCATTGAATATTGTACCAAGCACCTCAGGGCCACACTGCTCCGTGCATTCACTCATTAATGCCTCCATACTCACATGTGCCCGGGACAGAAAGTCTGCGTCCGTGTTCACTTTCCCCGGACGGTACTTTAACGTCAAGTTAAAATCAGCCAGCTCGGACACCCAGCGATGTCCTGTTGCGTTTAGTTTGGCTGTGCTCAGGACATAAGTAACAGGGTTATTGTCACTGTATACAGTTACAGAGGGAGCATAAAACAAATAGTCTCTAAACCTGTCTGTAACTGCCCACTTGAGTGCTAAAAACTCCAGTTTCCCCGAATGTAATCTGTAATTTTTCTCTGCTGGTGTCAATGTCCGTGAGCCATAGCCAATGACTCTCAGTTTGCCTTCCTGTCTCTGGTAAAGGACTGCTCCCAGTCCCTCCTCTGAAGCGTCAACATGCAAAATATATGGATCCTCAAATCTGGGATACGCCATTACAGGTGGGTTAGTCAAGACATCAACAAGATAGTTCAATGCTTTTTGGTGTGTGTCAGTCCACTCTATTTTCTGATTTGGGGGGGCTTGTCCTGTCCTCGCTGGGCGACATGTGGACTTAGACTGAGTATTTTGGGTTATGTCTGATGAGAGCAGGTCATACAGGCATTTTGCATGACGGGAAAAATCCTGCACGTAGCTCCTATAGTAACCCAGGAACCCTAGGAGTTTCCGGAGTTCTCTGATGTTAGTAGGTGGTTTTGTTTTAAGCGCTTGTACTGCAGCTACCTCTTTATTGTCCATCCTGTAGCCATCAGCTGAGATCACTTTTCCCAGATAACGCACCTCATTTTTAAACAGGTCACATTTATCCGGCCTCAGCTTGACTCCCCAGGCTTGTTGACGTTTTAAGACTGATCTCATGTCTTCAACATGCTGAGAGAATGTTTTACTGTACACCAAGACATCGTCTAAATAAGGAATACATATCTTGTCTCTGAGTCCTTCAAGGCTTTCTTCCATACTGCGTTGGAAGGCTGACGGTGCATTAGTTAGGCCAAATGGAATCCGGTTCCATTCATACAGACCCCATGGGGTTGTGAAGGCTGTGAATTTCCTAGAGTCCTCGCTAATGTTTCCCTGGTGGTAAGCTTTGCCTTGGTCCAGCACGCTGAACCAAGCATTTCCACCCAGACCATCAAGTATCTCCTGGATGCGTGGTATAGGGTGCCTGTCTGGGATTGTCTTTTTATTAAGCCCTCTGTAATCAATACATAGTCTTAGGCTTCCATCCCGTTTCCTCACGCAAACCACTGGAGATGCATATGGGGAAGTGGATTTGCGTATAAACCCCTTTTTTAACAAGTCCTGTATGTGGGTTTTTACCTCCTCATACAATGGTCGTGGTATGGCATTATATGTTTTAGCTACTGGGGCATTATCGCTGAGCACAATGTCCATTTGTAAGTTTTTAATAAAACCAACTTCATCTTTGTCCCTCGCAAATGCACTTGACTCTTCTCTAAGCATTTGTTTAACAACCATTTGTTGTTCACTGGTCAAGTGGTCTAAGTTGACAGGAGGATCCCACTGTTGGTTTTTTTTATCTCTCTGTGACTTTTCCATGGTATAATTATGTTGGACTGGGGCATTATCAATAACTACTGAATTAACATGGTGCTCCTCTGGGTATACCGGATAGCAGTTTGTTATTCTCTGTATGCTCCCTATCATAATTTTACCAGGCATCGAGATGTCATGCTGTGTCGCATTTCTGACATAGATGTTGACTTTACGTGAGGAGCAGGAAATATTTACCAGCTGGCAAGTGATTTCTAATCCCTCTTCCAAAGAAAGATTCTCTTCAGGTTCAAAGAGCATCTCAGTGTTTACTTTGAGATCCGTTGTTACAGGGCAGCTAATACACTTGACTTGTCCCCTTGGGACTACAATGGACACGCGTCCGGTTCTGACTGGGTAAGAAGCATTGTCACTGGTAGCTCCCTGGATCAGATTTAATAGTGCCTCTGCCTTTCCTGAACCTAGTCTTAGTGACTGTCTGAGCAAAGTTACTTTTTCCTTGTGCTGCACCTGGGCTTTCTCCTCTCTCATTATTTCAACAATGGCATTGAACCCTATTATTGGTCTTTGTACTACGTCCCTGCTCACAAGCACCGGAACTATTACCTCATCAGTTTCTGATGTTTGACCCTTTGGGTCACACAGATTGAGACTAACCTCAACCCAGCCCTGAAAGGGAATCTTTGAGCCGTTGGCTGCTCTTAAATCCAGAATTTGCTCACTGTCTAACAAGTCACTGATTGGGTGGATTGTTGCATCAGGTAAGTTTTGGGACTTCCATGCCTCACTCATGACTGATACTTGTGCCCCTGTGTCCCACAAACCTAGCGTCTTAACCTTATTCATTTTACACCAGACCAGACACTTCCGGCCTACCAGCTGTGCTACTCGTTTGTATTTTGTACCAGCATTCTCTGAATGAGAGGATTGATCTTTCTGCTTTTCATTTGACATTGAAGAGATAACATGTTGTGGGGTGGGCAGTTTTTGTCTTTTTCGTTTCCTTTCAAGCGAATGTATAGCATCTATCGGTGGGTTCAGCTTTGAGTGTTTATCTTCTTGGGACATTGCTATTGAGGTTATGGCGTGTCCCCCAGTCACAACCTCCGCCAGTTTCCCGTCAGTTTTTGTCCCTCCCCTACTCTACACCCTTTTGCCCAATGTGTGTCACTGCCACATTTAAAACAATGGTTGCAGTTTTTGTTGTCCTGCTGACATGCTACACACTGTCTTTTTGGTCTCCTAGGAGCATTCACAGGTAAGTTGCCTCTGTTTATGTCGCCCGCTTGTCTCTCGTGCTGGACAGTTTTTAACAGTGATGCCACCTGGCCTGTAAGCTCCCTGATTGCTGTGTTGTTCTCCTCCATTTTTGTAAATAGGGGGTTTTCTTTAGTCGGTTTGTTAGGTTTAGCTGCAAGCACAGTTGTTGGAAAGACACTTTCATCTTCACTCCTCTCTACTGTGTTCAGATTTGCCCGATGAGCGTTTTTGTTGGTGGCTTTAATCTTTTGGATCCTCTCATTTTCATTATATTGCGCAACCTGCATCTTTTGTAACAGCAGCTCATCATTACTTTCCTCATCCCGCAGATACATTCTCATTTCTGCTCTTATGTTGTCGTTTGACAAGCCTGTCATGATGGACTGTGAACACTGGCTTTGGACTAGCTCTTTGTTATATTTCAGGCCAGACTGGGCACGCTCAGATGCAAACAGTACCTTTTGGCGCAGATCCAGCACTCGGACCAGAAAATCTAGTGGTGTTTCCCCAGGTCCCTGTACAGCTTTTGTCAATTGTTGGTACAATACAGTTGCATCCTTTTCTGCATAGTGAGCTCTGAGTATTTGTCTAAGGATATCAAGCGTAAGGTTCTTTTTCCCCTCCAGATAACTCCTCAGTTTCAATCCAGGCCTCACAGCACAAATAACTGCCTCCACAATTTCAAATTCAGGATAGCATTTCCTTAGCCCACTTTCAATCTGATGTTCCAAGCTACTAAAGCTAAGAGTGTCCTTTGAGGTTGACTCACCTACATATCCATCCTTTCTGAACCCCTTGAAGGAGCATAGAAGCTGTTACTCATGGACTCTCTGCCTCCGCGTTGAGTCGCATTGTGCCCCGCTGTCCCCAGAACTCCTTGCTCCAGCAACGACGGAAACGGTGTGCCTTTTCCTCGTGGTTGTTCCGATGCGGGCTGTGGTGAGTGAGCTGTTTCCACGCCGTCCGCATACATGGACACCGCTGCTGTTTCACCGCCGTCGGCCGCTCCCGCGTACCCGTAGCCGGTCACGTTCATCGGGTTGTCCCGGAGTGTGTCGAGCAGGTCGTTCAGTTGCAAAAGCACAGACATACCTTCGTCCTCCTTCTCTAGGAGCTCAACGCGCTCACAAAAGTTTATGACGTGCTTAACCAGTGCACGACGAGTTTTACCTGTAACGTCTGGTAAGTTTTCACCCGCAATGTTACAGTTCTCACAAACTCGATGTAATTCTTTCACGGTTAATCCAATCAACTTTTCTTCAATTTCCAAAAGAAAGTCTTCACGGTGTTCCGACATCTTGCTGTTCGTGTTAGTGACTCGATACACTTTTTCCTTTACAAAAAACAATAAAACGGCTCGGTGTCGTCCTAGCTAGACTGTAACTGTTAGCTCTGGAAGCTAAGCTACCTCGTGTCCCTTGCTCACACACACCGGTGTTTTACCGTGTTTTTCTTCGCTGCAGAGTAATCCTCATCTTGATAGGAATCCCAGCGGTGCCTCCAAATTGTTACACCACTCAGACGGAGACGCTGATAGTAGTGTATAAAAGTTCAGTTATTCCTTCACAGTAGGATTGTTCACACAGCGAGTTCCAGTTCACTACCGCGGACACACACCAAACGTGTCTCTCCTTTACTACACGGCCTCAACTTCTCTGCCAAAAGTGTCTTCTTCTTACCATGTATTACAGTAAGGTTGAACCACAAACCACTACACAGCTAGCCCCCTACTGGCAGGATGAAGAACTGCATAATTTATAATAGAACTACATACTTCAATGCATTACTAAACAGAATGCAGCTAAATTATGTGTTGTCTGTAAACCAAACAAAATACTTTCGATAAGGTTCATTCCAGGTGCTACACTAGCAAAAATGGAAGATGAAATAAAGAAACACGTAATGTATTGTTATACAGTGTACGTAGTATAACCTATGTTGGGATTCTAAATAAACTAAGATATACTTACATGTGGCATTACCCAAGATAAAATTGGCAAACTAGCTTACTGAAGTATACCGTCAGTTAGGGCTGAACAATATTGTGTTTTAGCATCGACATCGCGATGTGCGCATGCGCGATGGTCGCATCGGAGGACGTGGTGATGTTGACGCTAATACTTTTTTGCTGCTTGATAGAAAAGTAACCTTTCACCGTTTCTCCTTTACATGATTATTACCATCCGACCATTCCCCTTTAAGACAGGTAGCCATGTGGGCAACGTGTGGATGTGACGTTAGTCCGATGGGGTTTATTGTTATGGGAAGTGAGGCTCTTCGTGTGTAGAAAAGTACCGGAGGCAGCAGCTGCCGCTGATACAGTGATGTCATAGTTTTCATGGGTAGTCAGGGACGCTACAGTAGTCAGTGTTTTATGTTCTCTACAAATACAAACTAAATCCCCTGATTAATGCAACATAATCACAACGTCTCCCGGCCATTTCCCACCGCAGAAAGCTGCTATCAGCCAAGCTAAAGCTAATATAGTTAGATTAAAGAAACCAGCAGAAAGCTGCTACCAGCCAGGCTCAAGCTAATACAGTTAGCCCCAAAAAACAAGCAGAAAGCTGCTACTAGCCAGGCTAAAGCTAATATAGTTAGCTTCAAGAAACAAGCAGAAAGCTGCTACCAGCCAGGCTAAAGCTAATATAGTTAGCCTAAAGAACCAAGCACAAAGCTGCTACCAGCCGGTCTAAAGCTAATATAGTTATCCTAAAGAAACAAGCGGTCCGTCTGTCCCAACTAACGTTTTGGTTCGGAGCCGCGACACTGGAAACGTAACACTAATCTACTATAGATGGCTGTGTCTGATCGAACGTCATTTCCACTGACTGAACTGTTCTTGGATACACGGTTTGTTTCTAGTGCACATGACGTGCAGGTCTGATCAATTTGTCAAACTATCGAGCTGACCCCGCTAGTCAACCACAACCTTAAATTTAGAGGAAGCAACATGCAGTCACTCTCATTCACGTTAGCCTGGATTGATTATTATATGAATCCAAAGGTGTCATGCTAGTCAACCAGAGTATATCTACCTGATGTCCCTCTCCAAAATCACTTCAGAAGAGTAATGTTAGTCACAGCGCTTACTTGCTTTGGTGTTTGTAAAGCATTAAAGTCTATCCCCAGATGAGGGACAACTCTGTCCGGCTTAGTTATGTAGCATGAAAGCTAGCATAAGCTTACTAGCATCCAGCCCGCTTCTAAATACTGTAAATACCTTTTAATTAGCTCAACACTTTTTAACAGTTAAACTGAAACACTGGCGCTGAGCTCCAGGTCCTGCAGACGCAGACGGTCCGCCGTCAGTGGGGCTTGGCCAGCGGGGAAACATCGCTAGAAAGCTCCGCTGCCGACCTCAAC
>NW_022602633.1:0-25000 GCF_008692095.1 Etheostoma spectabile | reverse complement strand
ATACAAAAGAAAACCCTCTACTTGGTTTGGCCCGGTGATGTCATCCATGACCACCCTATTCCTATAAAACAGGAAATACTTAGGCCGGCCCCTCCCCAACCAATTGTCTTGCATGGTGGAACTGAACAAAGGAACAAACAATTGTAAGTAGCAATACAGGGAAAACCATGTTTCAACTTGCAACCTAATAAAATGGAACTGAAACTAACGTGACTGTGTGTTTACTTTACTAATGACCTGCATGGGACAAGTGGTGAGCAAACCCACTTCGTCACACACCCTCCCTCTTAAAACCGTTACTCATCAGAGTCAGCAATGACATTCTTCTTTCCATGTCTGTACCGGACCTGAAAACGATACGGCTTGTAATGGGAAAATTACATTTAACCAATGATATTCATATTAATTATTCATAATAAGATCTCCAATGCCTCTCAGAGTATATGACTTCTGTATCTGCCATCTGTGTGTTTCTCCTTGATGGGAGACAACTGGGTTTGTTATGACTCCACACCATTTCCTTGAAGAACAGATGACGTGGAGCCTGACAGAAACAGTTGTCTAAAGCGGTGTTTATCCTAGCAGGTCCCAGGTCGAGACCGTAGCCCATCCTAGAGACAAGATGTCCTTTTTCAGCTGAGATAGAATGACCGGTCAAGAAACTTGACACACAAGGGGCAGGTTCAGAAATACGTAAGAGCTCCAACTGTCTGCCTAAGGTTCACTAATTGTGTTTGAGATTAAACTGTTTTCCAAACAAGGTTTATTTTCCTCTGGGGGCACTGGATATAAGGAAGTGTATTACTGATTGTATTCACCCGAACTGTTGTCACTCTGTAACTTGCATTGTGAGAGATGTTCTTGTCATTTTTCCAGGCCTGATTTCAACATCTTTGATGCTGCTGGAATAAAAATTAATAAATAAATTATTTGATATTAGTTGACTATATCGGGATATGTAACTGAAGGAAGAATCACCGGGTCGTCATGGATCTAAGAAGAGGGAGCCAACTCGTGAGGATCTGCACCGCCAATAAACTGTAATTTTTCGAAATATCATCCTTCCCTAAATGCCTTTGCATCTTGGATGCTTTTCTGTTGTTTAGACATGGCTACATTCACATAAAGTATCCAAAGTGCACAATACTGCACTGTAATCCGTTCAGGTGTTTACACCGAGTTCCTCCAACATGGCCGGCATCTGGGTTGACACCCAGCGGTGCTGTGGCTTAGTTGGTTAAAGTGCCTGTCTAGTAAACAGGTGATCCTGGGTTCAATTCCCAACAGCACGTTGTTGTTGCAGAGATTACCTCTGTTTGCATCATTGCTACCCATTAAACCCTGGTTGCAAATGAAAAAGGCATGTTACGTTAACACAGACTAAAGATGATAAATTAAATTTAAGTTTAAGCCACAATATACACAAAGTTCATTCATCAGCCATTTCTGTTCATTTGGCCTAAGTATGTTGTTTGTACACTGTGTACACTGTACACTGCAGCCTCTGCTACCTCTTGAGTAAGCCAGAGATCAAGGTTGTCTGATCTGGCCTCTTTTGGCAGGTGATTAACTATGCTGGAAACATTACTGGCCCAGTGGCGCAGCTCCAACCCTCCGGAGGCTCGGAGGACCTGTAGCTTGCTCATTAGCTGTGTGGCATTCCTTGATGTTGGCAGGCTCAGGAGGCAGTTATCCACGGCTCTCGTCAAAGTTTTTAATGACATCCACCTTAACACAGATAGTGGCAAAATTTCAATCTTAGTATTACTTGATCTCAGTGCGGCATTTGACACGGTAGACCATGACATATTACTAAACCGATTGGAAAACTGGGTAGGACTTTCTGGCTCAGTACTAAACTGGTTTGAATCCTACTTACAGAATAGGGATTACTTTGTGACAATAGGTAATTATACATCTGAGCATACAAATATGACGTGTGGAGTTCCCCAAGGCTCTATTCTGGAGCCTCTTCTGTTTAACATCTACATGCTCCCACTGGCCCAGATTATGGAGAACAACAAAATAAGTTACCATAGTTATGCGGACGACACACAAATTTACATAACCTTATCACCAGGGAACTATAGTCCAATACAAAAACTGACTAAGTGCATCGAACAAATTAACGGCTGGATGTGCCAGAACTTTCTGAAATTAAATGAAGGAAAAACTGAGGTGGTTGTTTTTGGAGCAAAAGAGGAACAATTGAAAGTCTGCTCTCAGCTTCAAACAACAATGTTAAAAACAACAGACAAAGCCAGAAATCTGGGTGTAGTCATGGACTCAGACCTGAACTTTAACAGCCACATTAAGACAATAACAAAATCAGCCTACTATCACCTTAAGAATATATAAAGCGTTAAAGGACTTATGTGTCAACAGGACTTGGAAAAACTGGTCCATGCTTTCATCTTCCGTAGACTTGGCTACTGTGACGGTGTCTTTACAGGTCTCCCTAAAAAATCAATCAGACAGCTACAGCTGATTCAGAACGCTGCTACTCGGGTCCTCACTAAGACCAAGAGACTGGATCACATCACTCCAGTTCTGAAGTCTTTACACTGGCTTCCTGTGCCTCAAAGAATTGATTTCAAAGTACTCTTGCTAGTTTATAAATCACCTAACGGTTTAGGTCCAAAATACATTTCTGATCTGCTACTACACTATGACCCCCCCAGACCTCTCAAGTCATCTGGGACAGGTCTACTTTCTGTCCCCAGAGTCAGAACTAAACAGGGTGAAGCAGCTTTCAGTTTCTATGCTCCTCATATCTGGAATAAACTCCCAGAAACCTGCAGATCCGCTGCTACTCTGTTCTTTTAAATCAAGGCTGAAGACCTTTCTTTTTGATGCTGCCTTTCTTTAAATGACTGCTCATTTCTTTAAATTTCTTATGCTGCACTGTAACTTTTATTCTTGTGTTTTATGTGTCTATTTTTTAACTGTCTATTCATGTGTTTATCAGTTTTTAATGCTCATGATTTTTAACTGTTTTTACTTGTGTTTTATCTGTTTAACTGATTTTGTGTAAAACACTTAGAATTGCCCTGTTGCTGAAATTTGCTATACAAATAAAGCTGCCTTGCCTTGCCTTCCAACAAGACAATGATCCCAAACATACAGCAAAATCTACAAAGGAATGGTTCCCAAATAAACGTATCCAGGTGTTAGAATGGCCAAGTCAAAGTCCAGACCTGAATCCAATCGAGAATCTGTGGAAAGAACTGAAAACTGCTGTTCACAAACGCTCTCCATCCAACCTCACTGAGCTCGAGCTGTTTTTCAAGGAAGAATGGGCAAGAATTTCAGTCTCTCGATGTGCAAAACTGATAGAGACATACCCCAAGCGACTTGCAGCTGGAATCGCAGCAAAAGGTGGCTCTACAAAGTATTAACGCAAGGGGGCTGAATAATTTTTCAGTTTTTTATTTGCTAAAAAAGTTTAAAATATCCAATAGATTTCGTTCCACTTCACAATTGTGTCCCACTTGTTGGTGATTCTTCACAAAAAATAAAAATTGTATATCTTTATTTTTGAAGCCTGAAATGTGTCAAAAGGTTGAAAAGTTCAAGGGGGCCGAATACTTTCGCAAGGCACTGTATGTTTAAAAAACAAAAAAGATAAATTGTATCTGTGACTGTAAGTATTGTTGTGCATATTACAATAAAAATATTACAAAAAAAAGTTATGTAATGTAAGTAATGTAGTCAGTAAAATTAAATTAATTATACCTGGGATCCTGTGTGCATTCCATGCCTCTGTGACTTTTGTGATGCCAATCCTAGCCAGCTGGTATGTCTTTGGTTTGACACATAATATTTTGATGTTTTGTCCTCTATGTTGACTTCCTCTTGGTCCCCCAGCTCTACCAAAGCTGTCTTCAAAGGGTAGTTGACTCTGGGATTCACCTCCCACCACATTCTCTCAATCACATGAATCTGTGCAGGTTTTAAGGATAGTGTAAGTCTGCCAGCCTTCATTAGAAATGCAATTGCAAGAAACCTGGATTAATTTTTAACAAACATTCATTTCACCCTTGTAGGAGTCTGACGGTAAGGCTGCCTTTTAGTATTGTGTCTGCATTCTGCCAGCTTTTCCTGTATGAATAATGCCAGATAACTCTTTCCCACAGTCAACTCTGACCTGATCCCATAGTCCATAGGAAAGTACAGCAGGTCTGAGGACAAATCACAGACAAACCTAAAATATTACCTAAACATACATAAACAGCATTGGTCTAAGCCATAAATCCCTAAAGTGCCAATTAAAAGTCCAAAGCATTTCATTTTTTATCTAGTTACACACACACACACACACACCACACACACACACACACCACACACACACACACACACCACACACCAACACACACAACACACCAAGGCAAGGCAAGGCCAGGCAGCTTTATTTGTAGAGCACATTTCAACAACAGGGCAATTCAAAGTGCTTTACATAAAATCTGTTAAACAGATAAAACACAAGTACAAACAGTTAAAATCATAAGCATTAAAAACTGATAAAACACATGAATAGACAGTTAAAAACAAAGGAAAACATTAGGACACATAAAACACAAGAATAAAAGTTACAGTGCAGCATAAGAAATTTAAAGAAATGAGCAGTCATGTAAGAAAGGCAGCATCAAAAAGGAAGGTCTTCAGCCGTGATTTAAAAGAACTGAGAGTAGCAGCGGATCTACAGGTTTCTGGGAGTTTATTCCAGATATGAGGAGCATAGAAACTGAAAGCTGCTTCACCCTGTTTAGTTCTGACTCTGGGGACAGAAAGTAGACCTGTCCCAGATGACCTGAGAGGTCTCACACACACACACACACACACACACACAAGGTGGGTGTGACACTATGGGCTTTTTTTCAGACTTGTTTTTAGCTTTGCTGAAGCGCATTCATGATCCCTAATACCTTTCTAAAACACTTACCCTGGTCCCTGACCCCTGCCCCCAGAGCTGGTATCTGTTCCTCAGCGGAGCAGGTCGGGCCCTCTGCTCTGGCTGACTGGAGGTCGGCGGATTCAGAGGAGGAGGCCTCAAAGACCAACTGCTTTTGCAGCATCTGGTCCTAGTCTTCTGGAATCGAGTCCTCAAAGACCAACTGCTTTAGCAGCATCTGGTCCTAGTCTTCTGGCAGAGAGGCCTCCAAAGACAAACTGCTTTCGCAGCGCCTAGTCTCTGCAGAAGCCGCTGGCCTCCAGCTACCCGGAGCAGGACCCTGAACTTAAAGACTCAACACGGCTTGTACTTATAAGGTCCTCTATGGACGTTTTGTGACCTCACTCATGACGTCATCATGAACTATCAGCTGATTGGCCAGTAGTTCTTTAGATGTGTTATAGAATGCTGGTGATGTCATACACCGTAGACAATTCCAGTCTATAAGACTTATCTCATTTTATTTTTATTTATTTTTGAGGGATGAAAACAAAATATATTGTAATACATTATGAGAATATACACATCACACTATAAATGTGTAAATTATTTAACGTGGATAGAGCAGACATATTTTCACATGTAAATCGGTGACTAGGAGTTTATTAAACCAAAACTAGAGTTGTGATGGTTGGAAAAGTGAAAAGACGACCCAAAACGGCTTTTCATAGTTTTATTTTGGTTCTGTCAACTTTTAATGAAGTGCGTTTACGATGCTAAAATTACTGTAAATTTACATGGAGTCTGGTGGGTTTAGCGATCGCAATTACGTGGATGTTTTTAAAATGCTTAATGCTTAAAATCCTTTCCATAAAGTTGTCAGACACTTGGAATATTAATCTGAGCCTGTCTCCATTAGTGCTTGAATAGATCCTTAGTGTGTGTGTGTGTATTTCAGGCCTGTGTGGGATTACTGAAAAAGTGTACACAGAGTGTAAATTGTAATTTCCCCACTGGGGATCAATAAATATTATAGATTAAATATATTAATCAAAAAGAAAGATTATGTGTATGTGTATATTACTCAAAAGAACGTAGAGGCATATAACGTATAGGCATGTATGCATGTGTATATGCCTTAAAAAGAACAGATATGCATTAATCAAAACGAAAGTTGATGTGTACATGCATTAATCAGCAGACCTCGTGGCGCAATGGTAGCGCGTCTGACTCCAGATCAGAGGTTGCGTGTTCAAATCACGTCGGGGTCAAATGTCCTTACTGCAGTTTGTGTGTGTATTTCAGCCCTGTGAGTGATTAGTAACTGAGTGTAAATTGTAATTTCCCCACTGAGGATCATTAAGTTATTTTAATCCAGTGGTTCTCAACCGGTGGGGCGTGCCCCCCTCTCTCCTGGGGGGGCGCGAGTAGACTACAGGATGGGAGGTGAAAAAAACTGCTCAACCACGGGAGCTGCCGTGAGCCCCTCTCCCGTCCAAAGCACTCACAGTTAGCAGTAGCCTCGCGCAGCAGGCACAGCCTGCAGTCAGAGCAGAGAGAAGACACACACCCCTCCGCGTCCAGGCTAGGGTGACCACCCGTCCCGCTAACGCGTGCGCGCACAGCGTTTGAAGCCCCATTCATACGTCCCGCAAATTGAGACCGTGTCACGCATAATCAATGCTTGCTCAAAAAAAAAAGTTGGTCGCTCTATCTTGGAGCCCGAGGCAGCCAAACGAACAACTCGTTCGGGATGAACTGCGCCTGTAAAGTAGACGAGAGCCGGCGGCAGCAGCCGGTAGAGGGGGGGGGACAAAAAGCGGAGGTAAAGTCGGACAGTTTCCAGCCAATTTCAGAAGAGGAGGTGACAAAAACACTGTGGTGCGATTCCGATTTAATAAAATATATCAGACCCACATATCAGCTGGAACAGTCTCTAGTTTTAATTGTAGCTCTCAGAATGTTCTACATGAGATCTGATGCTGATTTAATTAACAACAGACTGGAGATGATCTGTGATCTGAACGGATTTAGTCTCTCTGACTTCTAAACGTCACTATCAGCCAGAATGTACAGAATATGACTGTAAATCAGCCAAATAGTTAAAATCCCTCTGATTCGTTGTCATGACAGCGCACGCACGTGCATACCAGACACTGGGAAGGGACTTTTAGGAACGCGCTTTCCAATTCAAAAAATGGAGAAAGAGCCCGAGTCTGAGCAGTCAGGCCCCCACCATCAGTTAAAAAGAGAAGGTGGGTACAAGGAAGACTGGGAAGACTCTTTTGTTTAAACTGTTCCTGTGGTGTTGAGAAACTACAATTCCTGTTAGTCCTATAATTTTATATTATGTATTTAAAGTGAATAAATTGTAAGGAAATATAAAATTAAATAGCTAAAGTAAATCGTAAGTGGAAGTGCATCTGTCAATTATATTATAATTGTATGAATGTTCAAAATATTAATCTTTATTTAGAAAATACACATTGGTTGGCCTATTCATGAGCTTACATCAGCAGTTACACATGTTCAGGGGCATAGGGCATTATTAATATACCATGTAAGGTGGTATGTGCTAGAAATGGGTAAACCAGTATTAGTGAGTCTGCTCGTGGGGGGGAGGGGGGGTAGGCACCGCTGCGCCAGGCAGTGTCCCACATTGTCCCTCAGAAACATACCACTTGTCCCCCTTGGGCTTATTAGCAGGTGGTCACCCTATTCTTAAGTAAGTTTTATCTTGAAGCTTTGAGTGTTGTTTAGGTTTTTATCTGCTTTAACTATTACCGGACAGCGGGGGCACGGAGCAGAGCAGAACGGCCGTTAGGGAGGAATCCACCTCCGTGTTCAGTTCCATTTTGAACTGGCGGCAAAAATCTTAACGTTGGAACTTTATGATGAATAGAAATGTTGACAGGTTGATTTCTGTTAATAACAAACACAACTATAGTCAATGGAAAAAAAAAACAAAATGACAAGCCATCTTGGTTCATCTTTCCACTGTTCCTACAATCACCACTGGTTGGAAACTAAAGGATCCAAACTCAAAGGATGTCCTCTTTAACTAAAAGGTCTATCTCTGTAGGGATCCATCCCATAATGTTGTCACACACTTAGAATAATAATCTGAGTCTGTCAGCAGCAACAACACAACCTTTAGTGGATGCTGACTTTACCTTTAAATTAGGAGTTAAACAGAGACACAACAGGAAGAATAAATCCATCAAATCAAGTCCCCAATAGTCAGCATGTGGCCTTGTTTTATTTCAGGTAGTCAGCATGGAGCTGTTCCACATTCCCAGACATTAAAACAAGTCAATCATTGGCGTTATTCTACGAGTCAGATGAATAAATCAGCTGTTTGCTATTTGAGCTGCTCTGTTTCCTGCTGCTCCGTCATTCTTTAGTGTCCTCTGGAAACAGGTTGCTGTCCTTTATGTTTCTTTTGGATGACATCATCAGTGTCTTTGCTTTAGTCTGAAGAAACTCCAACAGATTTAAAACCACATGCAGTCACAGAAAAAACAAACAGGGAATAGAAAATATCAGACAAAGAATATGAAATGAAAAGTCCCCAAGTAGGAAAATATAATGTCAATCTACCAAACACAATAACTGGAGAGCATCCAATTAAACATGGCCGACTTCCAGTATGTCGGTAATGAAGAGAGGAATGTTTGGACATATTACAGATTCATTTTATTTTTATTTACCTTATTTAACCAGGAACAATCCCATTGAGCTACAGTAACTCTTCTTCCAGGGAGTCCTGCCAAGACCGGCGGCAATAAGTTTCATAATACATAAAAGACAGGACAATGGTTCCATACTACACCACAAATCTCTATAGATACTACAACACAAACAAGATACTACAAAACAAACAAAATACTACACTTAACTTAAGCCAATGCATACATGCAACTTAAAATCAGGTTCCACTGAGATTTGAACTCAGATTGCTGGAGTCAAAGTCCAGAGTGCTAACCATTACACCATGGAACCCTTAAAAGTGTTGCAAGGGTTTGCCTGGAAGTTTCTTTCATAATATCCACATGTATGCTATTGAAGGCACACAACAGTGACAATGAAGATGAAAAAGCAACAATTGCTTGCCAACTTAAGTCATTTAGTTAGCTAAGCGTTCAGAGGATGTGGGAAAAGGCAAGTCAAGAACAGGTTTTGAAGGACTTGCCACAGACAGTGAATACAGCAGTAACTATGTCTACTGTGTACAAACACATGGTAACTTTACATCTGTTGACAATAAAGATTCTCACAAAACGCTGCACTTGCAATTGCGTTTCTTGGGCACATTCATGTCCTCTTACATACAAAGAACTGATAAATTCTTTAATCACGATATCATGTGTCAGACATTAGTTCCAGATGAAAACACTGGTTGTCAGAAGTGGGATTTTAACCCACGCCTCCAGTGGGGACTGCAACCTGAACGCAGCGCCTTGGACCGCTCGGCCATCCTGACTGATCCAACAGATGTTCAGTAGGACCTGTTTAAAAAATTATAAGATAGTGAATTAAACATGTCACTCTATTGTAGGTTCTCAGTCATCCATGTCATAGTTAACAAGGGAAGGTTTCTCAACTGTCAGTCCAAATATATGGGTGTTCATGGAGACATGGAAGAAAGTCACCATTGTGGCAATGTGCTTGACAATGGCATGGCATTGCGCGTGATGTGAAGGGAATGTGCAATACAGGCCAAATCCTATGGTGGGAATCAAGATCCACCAATGTTTCTGTCCACAATGTCCACCTGAATCCAGAAATGTCCCTGCCAGATGGGAAATAGACTGACAATTGGGTCAACATTGTGCAATTATCTTCAAAATGTCCAACTGAGTCCACGAATAAACCTGCCAGATGGGAAATAAACTGATAACTGTCTTCATGGTCTAAACGTGTCATATATTGCCGTACAATTCCCACAATGAGTCCAGATGTGTCCGTTTTGGTTCCTGATCCATGCTATTACCCCAAAAGTGCACAACTAGGCCAAGGGACATTGGACTTGGTAAAAGGTCCTCCGCAGAAGTTTTGTCTCTCATCCAAGAGACTTCTTTTTTACACAGAAAGGGTTTGACACAGTGCCCACTCCCCCACCCATATCTGACAGTTGAAAGCTGTGGGGAAAGGGGGGTTCCAAAGCTAATAGACCATTCAACAAGCAATTCTGATGCACTATACTGGCCCATTCAGGATGAACACTGTATACTCTGACTGCAGCAACACAAGT
This sequence comes from Etheostoma spectabile, assembly GCF_008692095.1. Classification (NCBI taxonomy): domain Eukaryota; kingdom Metazoa; phylum Chordata; class Actinopteri; order Perciformes; family Percidae; genus Etheostoma; species Etheostoma spectabile. The sequence goes on along the minus strand of NW_022602633.1, from coordinate 14,855 downwards.
TCAAATTTCAATGATAGCTTATTTTTATGGTGATTATGAGACTGAATACAAAGTGTGTATCCCCATGTAACTCAAAGCCTATCACTTCCAGTCAATACTGTCAAGTTTGGAGCTCCTTCTGATTACATTAACAACCAGGTGACTCCTCAACATGCCCCCACCAACATAAGCTTACTTTAAACTAGATGTGGAAAGTTGAAAGGTTGAATGTTTTCACCTATGCTGTGGCTTAAAAACAGGTTCCACCGAGATTTGAACTCAGATCGCTGGATTCAGAGTCCAGAGTGCTAACCATTACACCATGGAACCGTCAAAAGAGTTGCTAGGCAGTTTCTTTCATTATATCTACATGTGTGATATTAAAGGCACACAACAATCACAACAATTAAAATATCACGCCCCAATATATTCTCGGTTTTGAGTCCTCGCCCCTACTATTTACGACATGGCCAGACGTAATCCGGCTAAGAAGCAGCACTTTTCACAGGTGGAGATTGAAACCCTGACATCTCAGTTTAATTTGCAGTAAAGTATACACCTACATGTAAAGTGTACCCATATTTAAATAAACACACGGTAGCAAAGTTTATGCAGTGTTTTTTAATTTTACTCGTGTTTTTTCGTGAGTCAGTGTAAATATTAGTGCAAATCAGTATTGCACTGCTTTTCAGGTTGTTGTGGCCGAGTGGTTAAGGCGATGGACTTGAAATCCATTGGGGTCTCCCTCGCAGGTTCGAATCCTGCCAACAACGAGAGGCGCTGTTTAATTGTGGTCACACATCTCATTATGACAAACGGCAGATGTGCCTTCATGGATAACACTATAATATCAAATAGTTACTGGAAGCCGCTGATGCATCTCTGAGCATTTATTTTCATTCTCAATGCACAGATGTGTTGCAGTTGATATGGCTTTGGTTCCCAGCCAGTAACTTTCTTTGAGTGACGTTACTTGCTTTATTCGTCAAGAAGTAACCAGAAATGTTACTCTCCCAACCCGGTTTGATAAAACATTAGATCACTGTTATATCGCACAAATAAGGGAACATAACAATCAATCAAGCTGCCTCCATGAGGATCCACAGACATAGACATGTTCCACCACCCGCAATTAAGCCTGTCTCCTCAGCTTCTAGACGCCGCTGCATCACCTCGCATCTGCGTTTGTGACAGTTTCTCACAGTTAGCAAAGCTCACATAAAGCAAATGCTTGTGGCTTAAAGATCGAGCTCCCTGGAGTGATCCAACTCTGGGATTTATCCTTCTACAGAAGACCATAGAGGCAGCTTCTCCAATTTCTGAGTAACAGGAAAATAGCCTGATAAGCATACATGTGCAGCACGACCTCAAAAGGCCATAAAGCAAATGCTTGTGGCTTAAAGATCAAGTTGGCGCTCATAATACATCAGCCAGGCGCAGTCTCTGTGGCGCAATAGGTCAGCGCAGTCGGCTGTTAACTGAAAGGATGGTGGTTCAAGTCCACCCAGAGACGATTGTTGCTTAAATAACCTGGAGTTAGCCAACTCTAGGATCTAAGAGCTCAAAGATAACCAAGTGGCCTTATATCAGAAGGTACAGTTCTGCAAGCCATGTACATATTGATCTTTGCAGTCATTGGTATGCAGGTCACTTGATGTAATACAAGCAAATACGTAAGGCCCCACCCAACAGTTTAGTGATAGGTGGCGGCAACTGTATGTCAATGATCAAGCTTGTTGCTGTGACCAAGAAACCACCAGCAAAACGACTGATACATCATCAGTTCCAGAACTTTCTTGGATGCCCAATATTTGAATTCAAAGTCAGATTTCAATTGACATGTAAGAAAAAGGCAATGCACGTCCAGCTTCTACATTTCAGCATGAGTCAGCTTCCCCAATTTCTGAGTAACAGGAAAATAGCCTGATAAGCATACATGTGCAGCTCAACCTCAAAAAGCCATAAAGCAAATGTTTGTGGCTTAAAGATCGAGATCCCATTCATAAAACATCAGACATATGCAGTCTCTGTGGCGCAATAGGTCAGCGCAGTCGGCTGTTAACCGAAAGGATGGTGGTTCAAGTCCACCCAGGGAAGTTTGTTGCTTAAATAATCTGGAGTGAGCCAACTCTGGGATTTTTCCTTCTGCAGTTGACCATAGAGCAGCCCAAAGATAACCCAAGTGGCCTTACCTCTATTAGAAGGTACAGTTCTGCAAACCATGTACATATTAATCTTTACGGTCATCAGAGATGGGAAGTAACAAAACACAAATACTTCATTACTGTACTCCAGTTGAATTTTCAGGTATTTTTACTTTACTATTTATTTTTTGGGCGACTTTTTACTTCTACTCGAATATCGGTACTTTCTACTCCTACATTTTACAAAATTGGCTTGTTACTTTAGTTTTGTACTAAAGGTTGTCTATCAGGTGTGATTTGGAGTCCATGTCGGAGAATAGCGCGGACACCCGCCTCACACCGCGAGCGGCACGCACACGCCACACGGAGAAAAAGTGAAAAAAAAAAAAAAGAGACTAGCTGTCCGGAGGATAATCAGCTGAGACGTGTGCGTCTTTGAGAACTGTAAGTCATTAACTGATGTTGTCAGTTCATGTAAGCCTGTTGTTGTATTGGTCTGTAGTTCTGGTACATTTAAAAGTTAGCTTGTTTACGTTCTTCTACTGTTGGCTAGGTTACACCTGGCTGTTGATTCGATATAATGGCGATTGTTGAACGTCCTTGCTCATTAAGATAATGTAATTAGTAGTTGGTTTATTGTTATTATTTACTAGCATATATGATTCCTTGTTATTTATTTATTTATTTTTTATTACCACCACACACAGCCATAGCAGAGCTCCCCCCCCCATGTTTATCCTGATGCTGATTGTAATAAAGCATCAACAGAGAGAAGTTGTCTCCATCTGTGTTTTAACAGACACACCTGGGCCAAATTGGAAACCAGAATCAGCTTTAAATCCAGTTCTAATCTAGTCCTCATAAATTTTAAATAATTTCACTGGAGTTACCATTACAAAATTTAATCTAATTAAATTGAATATACACAGACCTCACAAAATCACACTGAATTCATATCTTGATACTGGTGAGAATCTTATTAACCTGGAGTCCCAGTCTCTGTCAATATAAATAGGCTATATGTTTATATATGTTTTAGGCCTATTGGCAGACAGCCATTTTAAAATGTAGGCAATGGCATATAAAGAATAAAGAATAAAGAGTCTTTTCTCCATGTCTACTGTAGTTTCTCAGCGTGCTCTCTAGTAACATCTGTCTGGTCCAGGTAGCTTTGTCATTCATAAGGCTACTTTTACTTTTATACTTTAAGTAATTTGCTAAGCCTTTACTTTGTTACTTTTTTACTTGAGTAAGAAGTTAAATCAGTACTTATACTTTTACCAGAGTATTTATTAACACAATTCTCTCTACTTCTACTTGAGTAGGGGAAGTGAGTACTTTGAACACGTAACTTCATCCGTATTTGCTGTTGCATTGCGATAACAAATAACTACGTTTGTGTAAAGTAATGACAGGCTTTATGTCCGTGTTGAGTAGGGAGGGAAATGTAATGCATACTCCTACGTTTTATCTTCATGTAATATTTATCATGGAGGAGGAAGTGATATAGCGCCCTAGTAAACAAAAAGTGAGAAAAACAGCAGTGAGAGAAACAAATCAAGGGACTGAAGAGCAGGAAGAGGGGAGCCAGAGGAGTTTGGGGAGTTGGAGAGAGGGCGTGTGATGAAAAGGAGGGCTCTGACACAGAGAGGGATATTCCAGAGGGTGAGGAAGATGAAGAAGAGGGTGAGGAGGAGGGAAGAAGAGAGTGAGGAGAAAGAAAACATAAATGGGACAGAGGGAGGAACAGCCAGAGGGACAGCAAGTGGATCCATGTGGATCAAGTACTGCACCATCAGGTTTGTGATGAAGAAGGTTCTTACTATTTTCAAAGCAGTGCAATTACAATTTCATTGTAGGTCTGCTGTGTGTCCTTAAAATGGGGCTTTCTGCTGTAAAATTCTTTTTTTTGTGTCAGTATGGCTCTGTTTCTTTTTTTTCTTGGCCTACATTTTGAAATGCATGCAGGTACACATGCATACAGTGGTACTATAACAGATTGCCACCCTGGTGACTTTCTTCCATGTCTCCATGAACGCCCATATTTGGCTGACAGTTGAGAAACCTTCCCTTGTTAACTATGACATGGATGACTGAGAACCTACTATATCATGACATGTTTAATTTACTACATTATAATTTTGAGACAGGTCCTACAAAGTATTGTTGGATCAGTCAGGTTGGCCGAGCGGTCCAAGGCGCTGCGTTCAGGTCGCAGTCTCCACTGGAGGCGTGGGTTCAAATCCCACTTCTGACATCTACTGTTTTTCTGAGACATGATATTGGGAATAAAGCAGTTCTATGTATTTAAGAGGACATGAATGTGCGCAAGAAGCTCAATGGCCACTACAGGGTTTTGTGGGCATCTTTATTGTCAACAGATGTAAAGTTACCATGTGTTTGTACACAGTAGACATATCTACTGCTGTCTTCACTGTCTGTGGCAAGTCCTTTAAAACCTGTTCTTGACTTGCTTTTTCCCACATCCTCTGAACGCTTAGCTAACTAACTGACTAAATTGGCCAATAATTGTTGTGATTGTTGTGTGCCTTTAATATCACACATGTGGATATTATGAAAGAAACTGCCTAGCAAACCCTTGCAACACTTTGAAAGGTTCCATGGTGTAATGGTTAGCACTCTGCACTGTAAATCAAGCGATTTAAGTTCAAATCTCAATAGAACCTGTTTTTATGCCACAGTATAGGTGAAAAAGATCAACCTTTCAACTTTTCACATCTAGTTTAAAGTAAGCTAACAGGTTTAATGTCCTTGGTCATTTAGACTGTAAACAGTATGTTGGTGGGGCATGTTGAGGAGTCACCTGGTTGTTAATGTAATCGGAAGGAGCTCCAAATTTGACAGTATTGACTGGAAGTGATAAGCTTTGAGTAACATGGGGGATACACACTTTGCATTCAGTCTCGTAATCACCACAAAAATTAGGGATCACTGAAATTTGAACTTGTGTTGCTGCAGTCAGAGTATACGGTGCTCATCCTGAATGGGTCAGTATAGTTCATCAGAATTGCTTGTTGAATGGTCTATTAGCTTTGGAACCCCCCTTTCCCCACAGCTTTCAATTGTCAGATATGGGTGGGGGAGTGGACTCTGTGTCCAACCCTTTCTGTGTAAAAAAAAACAACTAAAGAAGTCTCTTGGATGAGATTCAAAACTTAGATTAATGCATATACACATCTACTTTCTTTTATATTACTGTATATACACATCAACTTTCTATTTGATTCATCATCACAATTCATCATGACATCAACTTTCTTTTTAATAAATGCATAAACACATCAACTTTCTTTTTCATTAAAAGGACATAACAGCTGCTACTTAGCAGTTCCCAGTAAATTACTACTTCCCAGTCCCAACCCTCGCGGTAATTCTCACTTGGTGTGCCGCTTTCCAAATCCAAGGCCTCACCTATTCCCCCATTGTCACAGGGCCAATATTTTGTCCTTGCTGTTTTTCTGCCAATCAAAGTGCAAATCTTGCTACACTTTGTATGGCTTTATCTTGTCAAGTATTATAACAACGTTTTGATACCAGGAACCCAACGAGGTTTCACAGATCATTCAGTTTTTGCAACAACTTCTGGCGGTAAAATCTGCCAGCCATGTCTCTTCAGGTCCGTTGACAGTTTGGGCAACGGGCAGCTCCACGTGCATCGTTAATTATTTTACAATTCAGTATGCCAAATTTAAAGTGCTTCCCTCTAGACCAGTGATTTTCAACCTTTTTTGAGCCACGGCACATTTTTTACACTTACAAAATTCTGGGGCATACCACCAACCAAAATGACACTCTAACACAATACATACAATACATATAGTTAATAATATAGTTTCTAAATGTATTTATACTCACTTAGTGTGAAACCTGGGCCTGTTTCGATGAACACAAAATGGATATCCTGGTAAGAATGGTAGAAAGACACACACAAAGCTCTTCCTCAACACCTCTCAGTCTCTCTCTGTTTTCGTTTTTATCGCAGTCAAGCTTGAGAAGCTCAGCTCACATAGATATGTGGTTGAAAACGGGAGCAATGTCAAAATAGCTTAGTTGGCCAGAATGGGGAACTCCTTGGCAACAGATAACCAAAAACTGTCCAAAGGAAGATCAGCAAAGTTTAGCTTTAAACCACGATCTTGTTTCAGTTCAATGAGTTCCTCTTGCTCCTTTAAAGTCATGTCCTCTCTAAAACACATCTCATATGTCTTGGGAGTCACACTGTGAAGAAATAATCATCATAACTTATACAGATGATGAAATACATACACTTTTTCAAAGAAAGTCCAGACGCTTTTGCCCTCATGACATTTACTTATAATAATGACATATGTATTGATATACACCCACAGCAACGCTACAAAACATTTGTGTGTCTAAAACAGTTCTCCTATATGCGAAAATAAACATAATAAGGCAAGGCAAGGCAAGGCAGCTTTATTTGTATAGCACATTCAGCAACAAGGCAATTCAAAGTGCTTTACACAAAATCAGTTAAACAGATAAAACACAAGTAAAACAGTTAAAAATCACAAGCATTAAAAACCGGTAAAACACATGAATAGACAGTTAAAAACAAAGAGAAACATAAACACAAGAATAAAATTTACAGTGCAGCATAAGAAATTTAAAGAAATGATTAGTCATTTAAAGAAAGGCAGCATCAAATAGAAAGGTCTTCAGCCTTGATTTAAAAGAACTGAGAGTAGCAGCGGATCTACAGGTTTCTGGGAGTTTTCCAGATATGAGGAGCATAGAAACTGAAAGCTGCTTCACCCTGTTTAGTTCTGACTCTGGGGACAGAAAGCAGACCTGTCCCAGATGACCTGAGAGGTCTGGGTGGTTCATAGTGTAGTAGCAGATCAGCATATATTTTGGACCTAAACCGTTAAGTGATTTATAACTAGCAAGAGTACTTATAAACATTATAACTCATACAAAGCACATACTATTACATTTATTCAAATAAGGCCCAAATACATCCCAAATCTCAAACCAGTGGGGCCATTTTCCTCTATAAACGGTATGTATCTATCTTGTTCGGCTATACCATCTTTGATTGCATACTAGACTAGTGTGACCATAGTGTGACTGGGAAGATTGACCTATTTAGGACTCCATACTCTTTGGGTGACGTTGTCTCCCATATATGGGCATATTACTTCCTTTTCTTCCGTAAACAGAGGGCAGAACGGAGCCGGGAGCTAGTGGCATAAATAAGCAAAAACGCGATGAATTATGGACATAAAGTGGTTTGGATTTAATGCTCAACGACCCGAAAAAGGCTGGAAGTTCCAAGCTGGATAGAAAATCACCTGTAGAGGTTAGAAAGACCCGGAAGAGACCTCTGTAACAGCTAACTTGTTAGCTTTTAGCTGCAACTTTTGGTAAGTTTCTATCTTTTATGGTTATTAAATGATTAAGCTATGAATCAGAGGTGCTGTTTTTGCTTGTAGGCGAGTCTCTCGGGTTCAGAGGGTTGGCCATTTAGACTGTAAACAGTATGTTGGTCACCTGGTTGTTAATGTAATAGGAAGGAGCTCGAAATTTGACAGTATTGACTGGAAGTGATAGGCTTTGAGTTACATGGGGGATACACACTTTGCATTCAGTCTTGTAATCACCACACAAATTAGGGATCACTGAAATTTGAACTTGTGTTTTCGAGGACAATTTTACTTTGCCATCTTTTGACACAAATGTTTCCTCATCCTCCTCTTTCCCCTCTTCTTCACTACCCTCTACTTCTTCTTTTGTTCTTCTTCTTCGTCGTCTTCTCCTACTTGTACTTCTTTGTCTTCGTCTTCTTCTTCTTCTTCTTCGTCCCTTGCATGTCCACCTCTTCTTCTTCTTCTTCTTCTTCTACTTCTTCTTCTTCTTGTCCTTCTTCGTCTTGAACTTAAACATCCACTTGGCCTTGGCCATCATCTTTGTCGTCGTCGTCGTATGACGACAACAAGAAGACAAATGTGTCTAAAGTGTATATGTGTGTGTGTGTGTGTGTGTGTGTGTGTGTAATAAAAATAATTAGTAGGCTAATGTCAAGCCTTTAGTTTTCTTTTTTTAACCTCCCTTTCCACTCGCCTTTGCCTTTCCTGTTTTTACTACAACTACAAGCCACTGGCCAGAATCTCAGGGACTCAAAGGCAGGACGATGGGAGGGTAGCAGAACTAATACGACCGATTGAGTGTACCACGGGTCCCTGGGACCCGAAGGACAATGTCAAGGGTCCCCGTGTCCTGAAGGACAATGCCACGGGTCCTTGGGATCCGCAAGGCCAATGCCACGGGTCCTATGGACCCAAAGGACAATGTCATGGGTCCCGGGGACCCAAAGGACCACGTCAAGGGTCCTTGGGACACAAAGGACAATGCTACGGCTCCCTGGAACCCAAAGTACAACGCCACGGGTCCCGGGGACTCGGAGGACAACACTATGGGTAAAACTGCACGGGTCCCCAGGACCCGAAGGACAACAAAAGGGTTAAGAAGCGCCTGGCTAGCTCAGTCGGTAGAGCATGAGACTCTTAATTTCAGGGTCGTGGGTTCGAGCCCCACGTTGGGCGGTGGTGTTTTAAGGAGTGGGAATCCCTGAGTTCTGTACCGTATCAGGTGGCTGTATTGGGGAAGATCGTCTGTCAATCGCAAGATTAGCAGTTCCATCCCAGTGTAAAAATCCCTGTAATTTACCAGACTAAAATGTGCCTGCATTCTACGATCATGGCCTGTGCTGACCTCCTGTTCCTCAGATCAAACTATAGTCTGGTGATAATGCATGTTCAAATTCTAAAACTTCAACCTATTGTTCTAGAAGTGCAGCTTAACATTCTAGAACTGCAGCTTAAAAGAAAGATGATGTGTATTTTCATTAATTCAAAATAAAGTTGATGTGTATATGCATTAATCAAAATAAAGTTGATGTGTATATGCATTAATCCAAAATAAAGTTAATCAAAAAGAAAGTTGATGTGTATATGCATTAGTAAGTAGACCTTGTGGCGTGTATGTGTGTGTCTGTGTGTGTTGTGGGGCTGCTAAATGTCAAGGGCTGGGAGGAGATGGATGCAGAACAAAGTGGTAGTACACTGTGTGTGTGAGTGAGAGAGAGAGACAAATATAAAAAGCTTCAAGTAGACTCTAATAATATAATCATATTGTTTCTTCCACTTATTAAATATCTGACTTTATTGCCACTATCTGTTTCTGCTTCTTTTTGATTTTGATTTGAGCACTAAGCACCTCTCTCCTCCTTCTCTCCATCTGCATGCAATCTCATCCCATTAATGCATGTTACTAACTCAACTTCTTCCCTTTCCTGGAGTCTTGTGCTCTCTCAACCCCGTAGTCTTGAGACCGGGGTCCGGTTCTTGGCCAATGCAGTTTTCCTTTACATCTTTTCGTAATTAGCTTTTTTTGCTGACATTTGTGAAAACATAATGTGGCCATGCGGACTGATTGTTTTCACTGGTGCAATTTTGACCCAATCAAGCATTGGTGGTTCAGTGGTAGATTCTTGTCTGCCGCGTGGGTGACCTGGGTCCGATTCCCAGCCAATGAACTTTTCCTTCACTACTATTTGGAATTAACCCTGCACAAAAGGGGCATGTTTGTGTGAAGGCAAACAACTTATTTCTGGTCGACTAGATTTCAGTCATGCATGTTAGCTCCATTTTGTTTGTTGGTGCACTAGGCACCCCAAGAGACTGGGATCCGGGGTTGCTTGAAGACGGCTAAAATTACCTTTTTGCTGACACTTGTGAAAACATAATGTTGCCATGCAGACTGATTTTTTTCAGCGGTGCAGTTTAATGTGCGTCAAGCATTGGTGATTCAGTGGTAGAATTCTCGCCTGCCACGCGGGAGACCTGGGTCTGATTCCCGGCCAATGCAGGTTTCCTTTAGTACTATTCTGAATTAGCCCTTGCACTTAAGGGGAATGTTGTGTGAAGGCAAACAGCAAATTTCTGGTGATGTTAACTTCTAGATTTCAGTCATGCATGTTAGCTCCGTTTTGGTTGTTGGTGCAATAGGCAGCCCAAGAGACTGTCATCCGTGTTTGATGGAAGATGGATTAAATTACCTTTATGCTGACAATTGTGAAACCGTACTGTGGCCATGCAGACTGACTTTTTCAGTGGGGGAATGTATACCGCGTCAAGCATTGGTGGTTCAGTGGTAGAATTCTTGCCTGCCACGTGGGAGACCTGGGTCCGATTCCCGGCTAATGCAGCTTTCCTTTACTACTATTCGGAATTAGCCCCTTCACAAAAGGGGAATGTTTGTGTGAAGGCAAACAGCTCATTTCTGGTGATATTAACTTCTAGATTTCATTCATGCATGTTAGCTCCATTTTGATTGTTGGTGCACTAGGCGCCCAAGAGTCTGTGATCCGTGTTTGATGGAAGATGGATAAAATTACCTTTTTGCTGACACTTGTGAAAACATAATGTGGCCATGCAGACTGATTTTTTTCAGAGGTGCAATTCAAAGCATGTCAAATGTTGGAGGTTCAGTTGTAGAATTCTCACCTGCCACGCGGGAGACAGGACAAAATTCCCGGCCAATGCAGGGGCCTGTTGCACAAAAGCAGAATAAAGATATACAGGATAAGTGAAAAAGCGCAGCTTGACTTAGTGTGATCTGCTCATCGCGGCTTAATCGGTTGCACGTTTGCCGAGCCAGGATGAACAGGTGAAGCTATGTCAATCCAGGTGTAGATAGCTGGGATGAGTGCACGTTCACGGCTTTCTCAAATAGACCATGGGATCGATCACAGATTTACCGATGAAGAATTGAGAAGACGCATGCGCCATATGTTTCACCCAATGAGCAGCAGCTTCTAATGGAAAGTAACGAGGAGGGGAAGAATATATAATATGCAAAAAGGGAAATACGGCTCAAACGGAGAGAAAAAGCCCAACATAGTGGACCCGATTGAATGTGTATGGTTGTAAAAATATCTTCTTAGCCTATAGTCACTCCACATTTTACAAAGTTGTAGGCTACACTGTGTTTTAATAGCTTACCATGTAAAGCACTATATAAATAAAATGGATATTATTTAGCCTTTGCCTTAAAAGTGAGCAGAGGGAATTAATGTTCCTTGGGAAATGGACCCTAGGGACTCTAGGCTTAATTTCAAACCCTTATTCACAACATGAGAACATGTTTACAACCATATGCACAAATCTCTATAAGCTGTGTCTAATACTAAATATCTTTATACAATTAATGTTCATACCGAACAATCAGAATGGGCCAAAAACTAGAAAAAGAAGTAAGTGACTTCAATATGCTGTGTGCATATATGTAAAACAATGTGTATGTTTTTTTTTCTTCTTCTGACAAGTCACAGCATTAAAATAAAAAGATTAAGAAGCATTGTGGTGTTCCCGGTGTGATGAATGTAAACTACACTATATACAGTACGTATAGGCCACGTCATTGGTCCAGGGATGTGAGACTAATTGAGAAGGTTATGAAACCAATGTAAGCTATAATAAAACATTAGGCCTACATATTACGGAGTAACACAAACTGTCCTTTATTAGAGAAGGACAAGCAACAAAATGAAATCATGAATGTATTGGTCTCTGACCAGTCTGCCATTAATATCATCTTGGAATATCGCTACATTAATATCGTCACACTTAATCTCCGGAGCGCGTCCTGTATAAACCTGAAGCTGAGACCACGGACGCTGCGCTGCTCATCTCTACTTTTACAGAGAGAGTGGACACTGACACAACTCGCAAGTCTGCTGGCAGGCAATAGCCACCGGCCACCGGCCACCGGGCACCAGGCACCGGGCAGCAGCCACCGGGCAGCGGGCAGCAGCCACCGGGCAGCGGGCAGCGGCGGCCACCGGCCACCGGGCAGCGGCCGCACGCCAGGCAGCCTCGACATAGTACCGTCCCACCGGGAAAAGTCCACTCCGCATCAGGGTGCCAGTGCAACCATTCCTAACATCTAAACAGCTGTAGGGTTTAAATCAAACTCGCGAAAACAAAAGTGACAAGTAGGCTAATGCATGTTAATAAAAATAAAGCAGAGCACATGCAGAAGACAACGCAATAACTGTTAAACACGTTTATTTCGGATCAGAGCTGCAGCTGATTTGACACATGAGACTCCAGGATTAATCTTAGCCTGGTTGTTAGCCTGCTCTGGACCAGGCTAGCCGCAAAGAATAATCTCCATGGTTACTTGGCTGGGCTTGATTCAATCTGGTTTCGTGCAACCGAGTCCAAGCTAAATTCATCCAGGATAACTTGAATATCCCGGCTTGATGCCTTATCCTAGTTTCGTGCAACAGGCCCCTGGTTGTTAATGTAATTGGAAGGAGCTCCAAATTTGACAGTATTGACTGGAAGTGATAGGCTTTGAGTTACATGGGGGATACACACTTTGCATTCAGTCTCGTAATCACCATAAAAATTAGGGATCACTGAAATTTGAATTTGTGTTTGCTGCAGTCAAAGTATACAGTGCTCATCCTGAATGGGCCAGGATAGTGCATCAGAATTGCTTGTTGAATGGTCTATTAACTTTGGAACCCCTCTTTCCCCACAGCTTTCAACTGTCAGACATGGGTGGGGAGTGGGCACTGTGTCAAACCCTTTCTGTGTAAAAAACAACTAAAGAAGTCTCTTGGATAAGAGACAAAACTTCTGCGGAGGACCTTTTACCAAGTCCAATGTCCCTTGGCCCAGTTGTGCACTTTTGGGGTAATAGCATGGATCAAGAACCAAAACGGACACATCTGGACTCATTGTGGGAATTGTACGGCAATATATGACACATTTAGACCATGAAGACAGTTATCAGTTTATTTCCCATCTGGCAGGTTTATTTGTGGATTCAGTTGGACATTTTGAAGATAATTGCACAATGTGACCCAATTGTCAGTCTATTTCCCATCTGGCAGGGACATTTCTGGATTCAGGTGGACATTGTGGACAGAAACATTGGTGGATCTTGATTCCCACCATAGGATTTGGTTTGTATTGCACATTCCCTTCACATCCCATGCAATTTATTGCCAATGTCAAGCACATTGCCACACTGGTGACTTTCTTCCATGTCTCCATGTCTCCATATATTTGGGCTGACAGTTGAGAAACCCTCCCTTGTTAACTATGACATGGATGACTGAGAACCTACTATATCATGACATGTTTCATTCACTATATTATAATTTTTGAGACAGGTCTACTGAACATTTGTTGGATCAGTCAGGATGGCCGAGCGGTCCAAGGCGCTGCGTTCAGGTTGCAGTCTCCACTGGAGGCGTGAGTTCAAATCCCACTTCTGACAACTAGTGTTTTCATCTGGAACTAATGTCTGAGTTTGATATTTTTTACACAGAAAGGTTTGGACACAGTGCATGTGTTGTCAACACATGTAAAGTTACTGACTGTGATTTAACTGAGGGATTCGGTGAAAGTTATCTTTTGTTTTGTAAAACTTTGGGTTGTGTACAAAACAGGAGAAAAGGGTTCTTTGTTGCATCCAGGTTGTTATGTATAACAGATAAAAAGCGCAAATTGACATCATTCCATCCAGTACGGGCAAGATGGGGTTGACAGATAGATTTTAAAATCCACACAAATAAACAGTCAACATAGCTGTTTGCAGGATTCCGTAAAATTTACGGAGATTAAACTGGGCCGTATAGTGGAGACAGGTCCTACTGATCAGCTGTTGGATCAGTCAGGATGGCGGGCAGTCCAAGGCGCTGCCTTCGGGTCTCAGTCTCCATTGGAGGCGTGGGTTCAAATCCCACTTCTGACAATTAGTGTTTTCATCTGGAACTAATGTCTGAGACATGATATTGGGAATAAAAACTTAGCAATTCTTTGTATTTAAGCGGAAATGAATGTGCGCAAAAAACTCAATGGTAAGTACAGCATTTTGTGAGCATCTTTATTGTCAACACATGTGAAGTTACCATGTGTTTGTACACAGTAGACATATCTACTGCTGTATTCACTGTCTGTGGCCAGTCCTTCAAACCTGTTCTAACATCCTCTGAAAAATTAGCTAACTAAATGACTTAAGTTGGCAATAATTGTTTTTTTTTTCATCTTCATTGTGATTGTTGTTGCCTTTAATAGCACTGTGGGATATATGAAAGAAAGAAACTGTCTAGCAAACCCTTGCAACAGTTTAAAGGTTCCATGTGTAATGGTTAGCACTCTGGACTCTGAATCCAGTGATCTGAGTTCAAATCTCAGTGGAACCTGATTTTAAGTTGGATGTCTGCATTAGCTTAAGTTAACTGTAATGTCTTGTTTGTGTTGTAGTACCCATAGAGATTCGTGGTGTAGTATGGAACCATTGTCCTGACTTTATGTATTATGAAACTTATTGCCACCTGTCTTGCCAGGACTCCCTGGAAGAAGAGTTACTGTAGCTCAGTGGGATTGTACCTGGTTAAATAAAGGTTAAATAAAAATAAAATTAATCTGTAATATGTCCAAACATCCTGTCTCATTATTGACATACTGGAAGTCGCCCATGTTTAATTGGATGCTCTCCAGTTATTGTTGTTGGTAGATTAACATTATATTTTCCTACTTGGGGACTTTTCATTTCATTTCATTTCACATTTTCTATTCCTGGTTGTATTTTTCTGTGACTGCATGTGGTTTTAAATCTGTTGGAGTTTCTTCAGACTAAAGCAAGACACTGATGATAGGCACGTTCGAGATG